>NC_077230.1:86687517-86787517 GCF_027887165.1 Monodelphis domestica
GGGCTGTGTGACTTATTCTTTCTAAGCTATGGCTTTGATTTTACTGGGGTACACTCTCACTACTGGGGGATACACGTGGCTAAATTTCTGATCCTTTTCTGAGGATCTTGCATAAATTGGGTCAAATATATTCAGATACCAAGTTATATTCCTCTCTTGTGCTTGGAATTTTGCAGTTCTTTGAAAAATTCTCTGAGGTATAGTTGGCATTTAAAAACATAGCATATACATATACATATACATATATATATATATATATATATATATATATATATATATATATATATATATATATATATATATATATATATATATATACTCTTACCTTCCATCTTAGAATTCATGCTGTGTATTGGTTCCAAGACAAAAAGAGCTAGGTAGTGGGGGTTAAGTAATTTACCCGGGGTCACACAGCTAGGAAGTGTCTCAGAATGCATTTTAACATTTAACAAAACAAGAGGTAGATAGATCTTGGGTTCAAATCTGGCCTCAGATACTTCCTAGCTCTGCGACCCTGGACAAGTCACATAACTCCCAATGCCTAGTATAAGGATGATAATAGATAGGGGCAGCTGGGTGGCTCAGTGATTGAGAGGCAGGCCTAGAGATGGGAGGTCCTAGGTTCAAATCTGGCCTCAGACACTTCCCAGCTGTGTGACCCTGGGCAAGTCACTTAACCCTCATTGCCTAGCCCTTACCACTCTTCTGCTTGGAACCAATGCATAGTATTGATTCCAAGATGGAAGGTAAGGGTTTTTAAAAAAAGGGATGATATTAGAAATTAAGTCTTGTTATATTAGTTTACAGATGAGAAGTAGAGAAGCTGGCTTAAGAAAGAATTGGGATTTCAAACAGAACTGAGACAGAGTGTCAGTTTCAAGTCTAACGGTTTTTCTGCGACATTTGCTCTCTGGGTGTGGCAGTTGGTTTCTGGCAGTTGGCAGAGTTAGACTCTCTCTCTGAGGGCTTGGAGGAGGTAACATTTTTTTTCTCTCTCTCTCACTGTCTGAGGTAGAAGGAAAGGAGGGAAAGACCTGAAGGAGCTAAGTGTTTTCCTTTTCCAACTTGGGAAATGCTAGTGACTATCTATTGCTGTTTTATAAATTGAGTTTATATCTGAGAAGTCCAAAGAAAGATCTGGTCTTTGGCTTGGATTCTGTGTCTGCTAAGACTCTGAGTCCTAACTTGATTCTTGCTGAGACTTAGCCAGCTAGCCTTTGTTATTTTTATAACTTGGAGACAAAGTTAAGAATTATAAGGATAATAGTGTTAGTTTATTTAGAATAGTAAAAATTTGGGTTAGTCAGATCAGGAAGGATCAGTGTATTCTCTGGATACAGGAGAAGCAGTTCCTTGCAGAACCAGGGAGTTTTATTTGGGTGGAGTTAGAATCTCTTAGAGTTAGAAATCCTTTTTAGCCTTATATTTTCAATAAATATTTTATTTTTTATAACAAGAGTCTCCTTAGCATCCTTGTGCCTGGCCCTAAAGAGAAGTTCACTTATGAGCTTCACTTCACTTATATAAACTAAAGATACTTTGTAAGCGCAGCAAGCAGAGTATCTAAATCAGTTTACAAACCCATAATCAATCCATTGCTTTATTATTTTTACAATTCTTGCTTTTATTTTTACACTAGCCCTTACCACTCTTCTACCTTGAGCCAATACATGTATTGTTTCTAAGGTAGAAGGTAAGGGTTTAAAAAACCCCCAGAAAGAAGGAATTATTGGTGCTATCACATATCAATTATATATACAATAGCTATGACCCAACGTGAAAAGTCACTTTACAGGCAGCTTTAGTGACTATAGGTCTAAAGGAGATATTATGTACACATGCCAGAGCAGTACATGAATATCCACATAATAAAAGAAATATAAATATAAAATTATAAAAATAAGTAAATATTATCACATAAGTTATAAATTAAACAAGATTAAAGCAATATCAGGAGTAGGCTTATAAAATATGCTAAATGAGAAAAACTATCCACAAATAATGGCAGAACTATGAATAGTTAAGACTACTCTAGCCTCAATACATGCACGATACCAATACAAAGGCAAATCAACATAAAGAGAAAATAACACCCAAACTAAAACATACTTAAACATTCAATAAATGTATATCACTGCTTACATATAAGAAACATTATGTGCTTAAGAATTAGCATGGCTATCTGGTCTCCTGCGAAGTCCTTTTGCCAGTTTTTCCTTGTGACATACATCCTAAGTTCCTCTGGTTGCTGGTTCTCATGCAACCTCTGACCTTTTGCCTGTATTTGAGCTAGTTGATAGTAAGAGCTAGTCATAATTCTCTGTGTAATTATAGTTCTGCCATCTGAAACCCAAGTTTGTAGAGCATCCATCCTGCCTACCCATATTCATATGCTTCTTCAGATATATCTGTGCCCTAAAAATCTCTACAGCCGAAGTTAGTATGGTGTCACCTCTGAGCTCACCCCTTATCCCTTGAACTGGAGGTAGGGTAGGGTGACTTCGAGGTTAGAGTGCCCTCACTTGAAAAGCCTGTTTCTGAGCCATTGTCTGGATCAGACTGATTTGGCATACCTTATAGACATTCTCTTTCCCTTGGAGTCTGTTGCAACAGTGGCCATCAGTGTCTATTCATCAATGAGTCCAACCAATGCACCTCTGTGCAATAATTAGTCATAATATTCCTTCTTTCCTGGACCTGCACCAGACTCTGGCGCCAGTAGATAGGCATGACTCACATTCAGATATCAGCAGGTAGGGATAAGCCAGGTGGCGTCTGCCCTGGTGGAATCGTATACATGTACATAAAATGCTAATGGTGCCATTGAGACTTTTGCTCTGGTCTTTATCCCTAACACGTTCATCAATAAGCAGCTGAATTGTTCAGGTTGCGAGTCTCCTTTATGATGGTAAGATGTCATTCTAGAATTTTTTTTTCATTCTGGACTTCTTGACACAGCCAAAGCCATTGTCCATCTCTGCCTTGATCTGAATGGATCTGGCAGGAAGTCATATACTCAGTATTCCCCTTCTTACTTTACTTTAACAATCATGGAAGCTTTCGGACTCCTCGTTAGATATTATTGTACATAACTTATGAAATGGTCATTCTTCACCAAATATAACATATTCTTCCTTTCTCGCAAGCCCAGTAAAATCTGTTTTTTATTGTATTTAAAATCCTTTTATTGATGCCTATGTGCAAAGTCATCAGGCAAAGCTTTCATGGCTATAGCATATTATGCAATCAGAAATACTAATTGCTTCCTGTTGCCATATGGGCCTTGAGACAGTCAAGTCCATCACTCCATAGCATAACTCCAACTCCAATTATAGGATTTAAGAATACGTTTTTACTTATATTTTCTGGTTCTTATGTCACCATAGTATTTTTCCCATTCCCCATTTCCACGAGTCAGCCCATTATAATGGAATATTTTTAGAAAGCAAAAAATAAGCATAGCTAAGCGATATATTGAAAAAATTCAAAAACATGTGCAATGTATAACATCTGTGGACCTCTCACCTCCAACAACGGATAGGTTGGAGGTAACTTATCACATCTCTTTATTCAAGCCATATGATATTTATAATTTTGTTATATTTACTTTTGATTTAGGGGGGCACATAGTTGTCCTTTCCTCTTAAAACATTACAGTTGAGGTACACACACAGACACAGACACACACACACACACATATTGCTTTCTTGGCTCACTGTTACAGTTAATAGAGATTCTTCCATGCTTCTCTGTATTCATAACATACATAAAATTTCAATAACCTTTTATAACCCTTAACTTCCATCTTAGAATTAATACTGTGTATTGTTTCCAAGGTATGAATGGTTAGAGCTAGGCAATGGGGGTTAAGTGACTTGACCCACGTCACACACCTAGGACGTGTCTGAGGTCACATTTGAACACAGGATTTCCCATCTCTGGGCCTGGCTTCATACATATCATTTTTTGCAGCATAGTAGTATGCCAACACATTTATGTACTACAATTTGTTTAGTCATTCTCCAACTGATGAACATCTACTGTTTTTCTTAGCTGACACCAAAAAAAAAAGAAAAAAAAGAAATTCGAGAACACAGTTACTTGTTACCTAGTGAGAATAAAACAAGGCTTCATGAATATTTGACAAAAACTGCTAGGAAAACTGGGAAATAGTTGGCAGAAACTAGGCATAGACAAACATCTTACACTATATGCCAAGATAAAGTCAAAATGGACACTTAATCTAGAATTAAAGGGTGAATCCATAAATAAATTAGGGAACAGAGGAGAGTTTTCCTGTTAGATCTATAGATAAGGAAAGAATTTGTGACCAAACAAGACATAGAGTGTAAAGGACATATTTACAAATTATTCGATGAACCAGGATGAGAGAAATGGTTCTGGGATTACAGGAGGGTCAAACTGAAAGACTGACAGAAAGACATGCAGAGTCTTCTTGCTGACCAGTGAATGATTCGGAATATATATTTTATTGGGAAAATGACATAGGCTAAGGGATTAGATAAGCCTTTTGCAGAGATAATGGTTAGTAATGATTTACAAGACAGAGACAATGGATTTAGATGACCTCAGTGGTTCTAAACAGAGTTTTCTAGAGGTGATAATTCAATATGTCAATGTGTCAATATGTCAAACCTGGCTGTTTCTCATAGAATTCCTGCACCCGTGATTTCTTGGAAGAACATACAGTATTTGAGAAGGGGAAAAGTTTGTTTTTCTCATGTTCAGGAGCAGGCTGCGTATTTGACAATTCTTATACCATGGTTGTGATTTTATTGGGAATTGCTTTCACTACTGGGAGTTACAATAGAGGGTATTACAAAAAATGAAATGGATAATTTTGATTATATTTTCAAAAGATTTGCATGAACAAAACTAATGCAACTAAGATTAGAAGGGAAACAACAAATTGAGGGGGGGTTAATTTTATAGCAAGTATCTCTGACAAAAGCTTCATTTCTCAAGTACATAGAGAGTGGAGTCAAATGTATAAGAATACAAAGCATTCCCCAATTTAAAAATGGTCAAAGAATATGAATGAGCAGTTCTCAAGTAAAGAAATTAAAGCTAGCTGGAGACAAATTTAAAAAATGCTCGGAATCACTATTGAGTAGCGAATATTACAGAAATGCAAATTAAAACAAGTCCAAGATATCATCTGATACCTAGCAGATTGGCTAATATGGCCAAAAAGGAAAATGAGAAATGTCCTGAACTTCAACTCATAGCCAGATTAGCTTAGAAGGAAGGACGAACCCAACAACTGACCAAAGGAGGGTCAGGCAGACAGCATGAACCCCTCAGGATTTGATTCTCCTCCAGTCTTTAACCTCTTTTGAGAGCCAAACCAGTGGTTTCTTAGAGGGTGAGGGTCCTCTGCATAAGTGTGATGGTACAGTCAAATAATGGAGTGAGACACTGTATACTCAATCCCATGAGCATAAGTATCACACAGTGTTCTGCCATGGCACAGAGGTTTGTTTATTATATAGGCTTAGTGAATACATACTTCTTTGGCACACAATCAATTTTCTACATATATGTCTCCATGGAACTTAACAACAGACATGTAGCCTAAGGAGATAGTCAATGAAACATTGTTGCTATTGATGCATGACATAAACAGGAAAATCTGGAGGTTAATTCTCCCTGACCTAAGGAGAATCATTCTTACTTTTGGTCAGCTTTCACAATCAATCACAATTACTTAGGAGATGGATAACAAAATATTTTGTAGCTAGGTATAGGATTAGAAGGTAATTTGAGATAGAACAGATTTGGTGTTTTCCTCAATTTACAAATTCTATTTTTCTTGTGTTATTTTAAAGCACCTGGCAATGTTTCTTGGGTTCTGTCTGCAGTGGAGCATGTCTTGAAGGTGATTGATGTTCTTGACTTGGATGGCTTGAAATGGGAGTGAATGTAACTCTGTGGGGAGGGAAAAGAGAGGACTAATGGGTATTGATCTTTAGGTTTTAATTCTGTGAATATAACTTTTTAGGGTAATAATCTGGGGGGGATTAAGGTGGGATTTAGGTTTATTCTATATGTCTTTGATCTTATATTATTTCTTTTGTATTGGAGAGAGAAAATAATCATCCATTAGTGAGGAAAGTTAAAGAGAAAGAAGTCAGAGAGGGGGATCAGTGGGACCCTCATTTTCTGGGGGCTGCAAGGCAACCCCCATTTCCCCAGACTGCTACTCCATCAGACAGCATGGGTGATGACCTTTCACAAACCTCTATCTCCCAAACCCAATCTCTGAGGAGACATATTCTGTCCCTCAAGAAGAGAAATTGTGCTATCTTCCTCAAGGAGACGAGGGGGGAGGATAAATCTTTTCCCTCTCTCCATTTCTTCAGTCCTCTTACTGTCTCTCTCCATTTCCCCAGTGTGTGAGTATGTGGCCTCCTTTTGGTCATATATTACAGTTTCAAAAAAAGACTTCATGAAGGAGGTGGCATTTGAATTGGGCCTTGAAGGAAGGAATTTCAACAGGCAGAGATGGGAAATCCATTCTTATTTCCCTTTTGGGGGGAATAGCATAACCAGGGTACAGAGAAAAGGTGATTAAGATGAAAAATAGGGGACAGTAAGTAGTGTGGTTTGGCCAAACCACAGAATAAAGGAGAATAGAGTGACTTGAGATCAGATAGGTAGACTGGAAGTAGATAATGATTGACCTTGAATTCTAGAATCAAGTGATTATTTTTTATTTGGTAGACAAGGTATTGTGGAGGTTTTTGAATAGAGAGGTCGTAGAGTCATAATGATGGATTAGAAGGTTTATTATTCAGATACTGGTTTGGAGAATGAACTTAGAGATAGAATAAATTGAGGGGAGAACAAGCCCATCATTTTTACATGTGTTACAATGGTCCAGGTAACAGGAGATGAGAACCTGAATTGATGTAGGAGAAAAGAGGAAGAGAGGAGCATCTAGGTGGTTCAGTGGATAGAATATTGGGTTTAGAATTAGGAAGACTCATGTTTAAATATAATTCTATTCTTATTTTATTTATTTTTATTTTTTTCAATAGAGGGATCTTTTAATGCCAAAACCCCAATCATATTCCCATCAAACCATATGATTGAACATATATTTTTCTTCTGCTATTCTGCTCCCACAGTTCTTTCTCTGGATGTGGATAGTGTTCTTTCTTATAAGTTCCTCAGTGTTGTCTTGGGTTATTTCATTGTTACTAGTAGAAAATTCTGTTACAACTGATTGTGCCACAATGTTTTAGTTTCTGTGTACAATGTTCTGCTGGTTCTGCTCCTTTCACTCTGCATCAATTCCTGGAGGTTTTTCCAGTTCACATAGAAATCCTCCACTTCATTATTCCTTTCAGCACAATAGTATTCCATCACCATCAGATACCACAATTTGTTCAGCCATTCCTCAATCAAAGGGAATTCCCTCATTTTCCAATTTTTTTGCCACCACAAAGAGTGGGGCTATAAATATTTTTATGCAATTATTTTTCCCTATTATGTCTTTGGTCTACAAACCTAGCATAAACTATAAAGTGAGGTTTGGAACTGGAAATTATCTAGTCCAACTCTTTTACCTACTCCCTTGAAGCCTTGACTTCTCAGTTTCTTCATCCATAGAAGAAATGATTCAGGTTGGAGGACCTTTCAAGTCCCTTCCATGTCTAAACCCTTATTTTAGCAGAAGGGAGTTGTGGCCAAAAGAAGAATGGTGACTTTCCATTAGCCACATATGAGTAAAAAATAAAAAGGTGCCTATACACAATGCCACCACTTCCTACTAGCTACTCTCTCAACTCCTTCTGCACCAGTCTGCAGAAACTACTCTCTTAAATGTTACCAAGGACCTTATAATTGTCATATCCATTTTTCTTCAGTCCTCATCCTCTTTGACCTCTTATCCTGTTGACACTCTTGACCACTCACTACAGTAGCATGCCCTCCTCCCACTATTATAGGAGAAGGGAGTAATTTCTTTCCTTAGCTCCAAGTACTTCATATGCTCTCAATTTCGTCTCTCCTTCTTTATCTCCTTCATTGGCTTCTTTATTTTAAATTCTTACCTTTTATTCTGGTATCAACTCTAAGACAGAAGAAGAGCAGCAAGGGCTGAGCAGTAGGGGTTAAATGACTCTCCCAAAGTCTAGCTAAGATGTGTCTGAGTCCAAATTTGAACCCAGATCTTCCTTACTCTAGGTCTGGCACTTTATCCACTGTGCCACCTCCCTGCCCCCTCTTTACTGGCTCTTTATCCAATTCTTAACACCTAAGCAAGAGGATTCCCCAAGAATCTATCCTTTATACTCTTTCTCTGATAAACTTATTCATTCTCAAGGCATCTGATAGATCTCGGACCAAAACCCCTTTTCCCCTTCCCCCTTTCCTGCCAAGACCAATAGCACCCCCTTCCCCTGCAGCGCTGAAACTCTAGAACAAAGCAAGTTGTTTCACTTCATAAGGCACTGTTACTTCCTATGCTGTGACCTGACAAATCCATGATGAATTGATGTTCTGGACTTATACTGTCTGTACCTCAGCATACTGAGGACTATGACAAGTCTAGGAACCAAAAGCCCCCACCCCTAAAGCCAACCCTCTTAGGGCTATCCAATCATCTGGACACAAGTACCCCAACTTTGTCCAGTAGAGAAAATCCAGGTTACCTCATCACAGACCACCACCCTTTAAAGATGGCCCCCTTCTCCATCCAGGTGGAGATCACTGGCCGTCTCCTGGTTTGTGGGCTCCCCCCTTGCTTTCTTTTCCTCTCCCCCACCTTCCTTTCCCACAATAAAGGCTTGTTGCATTATTCAATTCTCTGTCTCATTTGCCTTGGATTGGACCCCCTATCAGCCAGGTCTGATATATGTTTCCCTGACTGGGACCCAGTAAAGGAGTGACTCTGACCACCCATCATTGGGCTGGACCCAAGCCGAGTCACACCCAGTTCCTCAGACCCCGTTCAAACCTGAGAATCTTTGAACTCATGTGCTGTAGGACAGACCCCATCAACTGGGTCTGACAGTATCTATTATCTTAATTTAATTACATTCAAAAAACATTTAATAAATGTCAGTTATGGAGTTTCCCCCTTATTTTACTTGGAATTAGGCCTCCATACCACATTGCAACTGTCTCCCCACTGATGCTGCCTCCCCAACCCCATTTACCAACATCCCTTGGCATGTTATCTTTTCCTATTAGAACATAAGCATACATATGTATATACAAAGATTTATTAATATATACACATATATACTATTCCCAATTACACATAGAAACATTTTGATTCATTTTCTGACACTTTGCAATCCAAATTCTCACCCTCCTTTCCTCCCCACCCCTTCTCCTAATCAGCAAGTAATCTGATGTAGTTGATACATATTTTATCACGCAGCACATATTTCCATATTCATCATTTTGTGAAAGAAGATGCATATCACACATACAAGAAGAAACTTGTGAAGAAAATAAAAGTGAAAAATGGTGTGCTCTGATGTGTATTCAGACTCTATCAATTCCTTCGAGGGCAGTAGACAGCATCTTTCATCATGAGTCCCATGGCGTTGTCTTAGAGCTTCTCATTGCTGATAATAAAATCAGAAACTTGATTGTCATGCAATACATTGCTATTGTGTACAATGTTCTCCTGGTTCTGCTCACTTCACTGGGCATCAGCACATCTAAGTTTTTCCAGATTTTTCTGAAATCATGTAAGCTTCTTTGAAAAATTGTTTTTAATAATCTTTACCTTCCATCTTAGGATCAATACTGTGTATTGGTTCCAAGGCAAAAGAGTGGTAAGGGCTAGGCAATGGGGGTTCAGTGCCTTGTCCAGGATCACCCAACTAGGAATTGTCTGAGGCCAGATTTGAACCAGGACCTCCCATCTCTAGGCCTGGCTCTTAAACCACTGAGCCACCCAGGTGCCCCCATCATGTGAGCTTCTTGAGAGCAGAATCTTACCTGCTTACTTTTGTAAAAGGGTGCAATAATAGGACACATGTAACAGGGTTGTTGTGATAACCAAATAAGATAATATTTGTAAAGCTCCTAACAGTGCCTGGCATATAGTAGGTGCTTAATAAATGTTTGTTTCCTTCTCTTTCACCATCTTCTTCCCCGGAGCTTAATGTAATACTTGACATATAATAAATCTAAAAATGTCTACAATATTAAACAATCTATATGTCTATAAATAAATTTATGTTTGTCTGTGTACCAAGCACCCGGAATATGAGGACAAAAACAAGAGACACACCTTCGAGGACTTTAATTCTGTTTGAGAGAAGCAGCATGTATGTCAATAATTAGAAAATGTATATACAATAAATACAAAGTCATTCTGGCTTGGGGAAAGAGAAACTTGAAAAATTAATGCTCCCCAATTCTATAAACCCAGACCAGAACTCTTTTATAGTTCTAGACCTACGTTTCCAGGTGTCTCCAGGACACCTAAGAGCTCGACTGTTTCTTTAAACTCAACATGTCCAAAATTGAGCTCATCATCTTTCCCTCTAAATTTCTTCCCTCTTCTTTCTTACCTGTTTCTTTGTATGGCATCCTGGTCTCCCACTCTCATAGTCTTTGACTCTTTTTATCTCTCTCTCATTTCTCATATTCAATTAGTTTCCAACAAAAATTGCTTCCACTTCCACAATATCTCTTGTATCCCCTGAAGCTGCTAGATGGTTAATTGGTAGAGTGCTGAATTGCTAGTTGTGTGATCTTGAGAAAGTCACTTAAATGGTTTGCCTCAGTTTCCCTCTTACTTGTAAGGTTGTGATGATAATAATAGCACTTACCTTCCAGGGTTGTTGTGAGGCTAAAACAAGATAACATTTATACAGCTCTTTATAAATCTTAAAGTGCTAAATAAATGCTAGTTACTTCTACTTAGCTATTTATATCCCCACTGCCACCACCCTGGTATAGGACCTTAGTATTCTCCTGGAGTGTTAAGATTACTTCCTGATAGGTTTCCCTTCCTGTCTCCTCTCTCCCACATCCAATCCATCCTACTTACCACTTTATTCCTCTTGTTTTGCCCTGGTCTTGTCACTGTTCCAAAATTTTCAGTGATTCCCTTTGCCTGAGTAAAATTCAAATTATTTTACTTGGCAATCAAAATCTTCCAAAATCTGGAGTTAATATTCTCTGTGCAAACCTTTCCATCCTTTATCACAAACTCAACTAAAATACCATCTCCTCCAGGCAGTAATAACCTTCCTCTTAAACTGTTAAGACTTACTTTGCTTTCTAATCATCTAAAGCACTCACCTTATAATATTGGATAGGTGGAGGGAGTGCCTGAAATGAAGAAAGCATGGATCTTTTGAAGTAATAAATGAAATATTATTTCATTTACAGGAATATTATTTATTCACAGGAATAGAGGCTGATCTGGAGATTACATGGCTGTAACATTAGCTGTGGGCTTTGGAAGTGACTACAGCAGTAGTAGCAGCTTTGGGAGTTCTAAAGCCAGAGACAATAAAAGGATCTAATAACTGGTCAGAAAGAGATTACATGGTACCTGTAATAGTGTAATAGTCTGTAATAGATATATACTTCTTGAGGGTGTATATTGATTCTCTTAGATGAATAATGGATCAAGGTTTTACCTACCCTCCTCCCTCAATGCCTCCCATTTCCTCCCTCCTCAGAAGCCCCAGCTTCCCCTCCCCCTTTCCCTTCAAGTCACTCAGGGTGACTTATGAAATTTCAGAGGAAACACTCTTTTTTCTTAATTTCTCAAGGAAGGGGTTTATTTGGGGAAGACAGAACAAGGGTAGAGGATAAGGTAAGAGGGATAGGGTTCCCTAGTCTATACAAGGAGCCTTGGTTTTGAGGATATTGGGGAAATGGCAATCAGTCAATAGCAGGGTCAGTCAGAGAGATTAGGAGGACAACTGTTTGTCTTCTTTTCTTCTAACCAGCCAGGTAACCTCAGTCAGTCAGCAAAAGCTTCAGGGTCTTCACCATCAGCCACAAGTAGCCAAAACTTAGTTCACAAGCCTCTTCCCCAGTTCCAGAAGCCAAAAGGGATCCAGTTCAGAAGCTTCTCAGCCCAGTTCAGCCTGGCTTGGCTCCAACTCTTTCCCGGGAACATCCCAAATGGAATGTTCCTTTTGATTGACAGCTCTTCTGTCCTCAGCTTTCTGTCTTGCATGCATGTAAATTCTCTCTTGCATGCATGCCTCCTCCACATACCCCTGTGTTAGCACTAGGTGCAGGACTGGATGCTGTTTGGCAATTCCATTGCCTATACCCACTTTCAGATCACAGTTCCAGAGTTGAGAGGAGTGTTTGCAATCAGAAGGGTTCAGAAGCCCTGAGAAGCAGTATTGATTTCAACCCTAAAAGAGCAAGGACCTTGAAAAACAGTATCACTTGTGGCTATAAAGGATCAGGGGCCCTTCTGATTAAGTATAAGAGCATCAAGCAGGAGAGGAGTGACCACACATCTGCCTAGATCACATCACCTTGGAAGAAGCAAAAATGTTTAAACATCTAGAACTAGCCCTGAAAAGAGCAGTGAGAAAAAACCTGAAGTTTGGGACAACATCTCCCTTCTTCCACCCTGGGAACAGAGCCCAACTTTAGCAAAAAGTTCAAAGACAAAAAATGGGCTAGAAAAATGAGCAAACAAAAAATTAACATAATCATAAAAGACTACTCTGGTGACAGACACAAACAGAAGAAAGCAACAATGTCAAAACAGTTATAAGTAAAGAAAGAAATTGTAAACTGGACATAAATCTAATAAGAATTTCTAAAAGAGATAACTATACATGTTTGCAAAAGGGGTTTTCTTTTTATTTATTTCTCAATTGGGGTAAAGAGTAAGGAGAGAAAGCAAAATTTTGCTATTTTAAAAATAAAATTTTTTTTAAGAAAAAGAATTCAAGATGGATATGAGAAATGTACCAGCATAATTGAGCAAAAACAATATTCCTACATCAAAATCTCTTTTGAAGTTTCACAAGATACATAGGTATTGCTAAGTTCTCAAAAGCTATACTAGCAGAACACAAACCTTAGTGTACTCTACCAAGATTGCAAATTAATATGGTCCTAGGTGCTGTGTTTTTTATCTAAGAATCAGTCTGGTCTATATATAATAGGGGAAATCATCACCAGCAGGCTGACTACTAGGTGTCAAATCATTTATTTGGCTATTGCAACCTGGAAATATATAAGATTTTAAAGTAGTCCTCAGTCCTAAGGAATTCTTGACTATTGCTGAAGTGAAAGTACTAAAAAAAAAATAGTCGGAACACTATAAGAGTCAGATGATTTTTAGACGATCTAGAAAGAGTAATTTAATAGTTGGTATTCTAAATATGAGAACTTTTTCCAGTGGCCAAAGAATTAAAAACTTATTGGAGGAACTGAACAGTATGCATTCTAACATTCTTATTATAAATGAAACCAGAAGTAAATATATACAAAATAAATAGAAAGAAATTTCTGAGGGCATTGGCAGCTATGAGCTCTGGAAAATCCTTACATAGTACGTAGCACTTGAGTTGGGTTTTGAATGCAGAGATTCTAAAAAATGGACCAGAACAAACAAGATAAACAAGACCAGAAGTAATCAAATATGGTAATCTAGTGTTCAATGAGTAAAACCAAGAAAATGTAGGAAAGTTTGTATTCTACAATATACTGCTAGGAAAACTAGAAAGAGGTTTGGCATTTCAGTTTTCAATTTCAATTCCATTTTCAATACAATTTCAAAAGTAATATCATAAAAGAGTAGACAGGAACAGAAGGCTATGTTTTCCACAATTATAAGGGAAGAATTCTTAACCATATTAGAATTAAGAATATCGCAAAATACAAGCAGATAACTTTGATTAAATGAAATTGAAAAGCTTTTTCAATGATCACATAAATAATGCTAATATAAGAAGAAAAATGATAAAAATAAAAGGAGTGGGGGGAACTTCATCTAATTGCACATAAAAGTCTAATGACCATAGTATATAAGAAATGATAAATACAACATATCTCAAAAGTCTTAGTACAGTTTTAAGCTATAAAACGTTAATCTTAAAACTACACTTTTTTTGAAACAATCTGTCAATAGGAATTATGTCCATTGTCAAAGGATTTAGGTATTTTTCAAGAGAATTCCAAACTTCCCCAATCAACAAATGCTCAAGGGACATGAATCCACAGTTTTCACACGAAGAAATCAAAACTATCAATAAGGACATGAAAAAGTTTTCTAAATCCCTCCTGATTAGAGAAATGCAAATCAAAACAACTCTGAAGTTATATCTTATATCTATATACCTTATATCTAGCCAAATGGCCAACATGGCAGCAAAGGAAAGTGATAAATGGAGGGGATGTCCAAAATTGGGACACTAATACACTGCTGGTGGAATTGTAAATTGGTCCGACCATTCTGGAAGGCAATTTGGAACTATGTGCAAAGGGCTTTAACAGACTACCTGTTCTTTGATCCAATCATACCACTGCTGGATTTTTATCCCAAAGAGATAATAAGGAAAAATAGGTGCACAAAATAATTTATAGCCATATTCTTTGTGGTGGCAAAAAAATTGGAAAATGAGGGGATGCCGTTCGATTGGGGAATGGCTGAACAAATTGTGGTATCTGATGGTGATGGAATACTATTGTGCAGAAAGGAATGATGAACTGGAGGAATTCCATGTAAACTGGAAAGACCTCGAGGAATTGATGAAGAGTGAAAGGAGCAGAACCAGGAGAACATTGTACACAGAGACTGATACACTGTGGAAAAACCAAATGTAATAGACTTTTCTACTAGCAGCAATGCAATGATCCAGGACAATCCAGAGGAAATTATGAGAAAGAATGTTGTCCACATCCAGAAAAAGAACTGTGGGAGCAGAACTACAAAAGAAAAACACATGATCAATCATGTGGTTCGATAAGGATATGATTAGGTTTGGTTTTGTTTTTTAAACCCTCACCTTCCATCTTAGAATCAATACTGAGTATTGGTTCTAAGGCAGAAGAGTGGGAAGGGCTAGGCAATGGGGGTTAAGTGACTTGGCCAGGGTCACCCAGCTGGGAAGTGTCTGAGGTCTGATTTGAACCTAGGACCTCCTGTCTCTGGGCCTGACTCAATCCACTTAGCCACCCAGCTACCCCTATGATTATGTTTTAATGTTAAAAGATCACTCTACTGAAGATATGAATAACATGGAAATAGGTTTTAAACAATGATACATGTATAACCCAGTGGAACTGCTTGTCAGCTCTGGGAGGGGGGAGAGAGGAGTGATGAGAAATACCATGAATCACGTCACCATGGAAAAATATTCAAAAAAAATTCCAAACTACCTGTGAACAAATGAAAAACATTGTAAATTACTAAAAGTAATTTAGTAAATTAGTAAAAAAAAAAAAAAGAAAATTAAGGTAACTCTGAACACCAGAAAACTGGTGAAAAACTTTTTTTAAAACAACAATATAGCTTTTGTTTTTACATTGCTTAGATTTCTTTCCCACCCCCCAACCACTACTGTGATGGTTTTGCTTATAGCAAAGCACTTTTAAAAGATAAATAAAAAGAAGTGTAAAATCAGTAAAAAAATAAAATAAAATAAAAAGCAACGAGAGAAAAGTCAGTATAGGAGAGACTATGGGAAGACAAAGATATGAATAAAATATTGATGGAGCAGTGAAGGTCTAATCAATATGAAAAACATAAATAATAGGGGTGTACTGTTCATATTCTTTTTTTTTTATTTGATCATTTCCAAGCATTATTCATTAAAGACATAGATCATTTTCTTTTCCTCCCCCCCACCCCCCATAGCTGACGCGTAAATCCACTGGGCATTACATGTTTTCTTGATTTGGACCCATTGCTATGTTGATAATATTTGCATTAGAGTGTTCATTTAGAGTCTCTCCTCTGTCATGTCCCCTCAACCACTGTATTCAGGCAGTTGCTTTTCCTCGGTGTTTCTACTACCATAGTTTATCCTTTGCTTATGAATAGTGTTTTTTTCTCCTAGATCCCTGCAAATTGTTCAGGGACATTACACCGCCACTAATGGAGAAGTCAATTACGTTCGATTATACCACAGTGTATTAATCTCTGTGTACAATGTTCTCCTGGTTCTGCTCCTCTCACTCTGCATCACTTCCTGGAGGTCGTTCCAGTCTCCATGGAATTCCTCCACTTGATTGTTCCTTTGAGCACAATAGTATTCCATCACCAACATATACCACAATTTGCTCAGCCATTCCCCAATTGATGGGCATCCCCTTGTTTTCCAGTTTTTGGCCACCACAAAGAGCGCAGCTATGAATATTTCTGTACAAGTCTCTTTGTCCATTATCTCTTTGGGGTACAGACCCAGCAGGGCTATGGCTGGATCAAAGGGTAGATATTCTTTTGTCGCCCTTTGGGCATAGTTCCAAATTGCCCTCCAGAATGGTTGGATCAGTTCACAACTCCACCAGCAATGAATTAATGTCCCTACTTTGCCACATCCCCTCCAGCATTCATTACTTTCCTTTGCTGTTATGTTAGCCAATCTGCTAGGTGTGAGGTGATACCTCAGAGTTGTTTTGATTTGCATCTCTCTGATTATAAGAGATTTAGAACACTTCTTCATGTGCTTATTAATAGTTTGATTTCTTTATCTGAAAACTGCCAATCCATGTCCCTTGCCCATTTATCAATTGGAGAATGGTTTGGATTTTTGTATAATTGATTTAGCTCTTTATAAATTTGAGTAATTAAACCTTTGTCAGAGGTTTCTATGAAGACTTTTTCCCAGTTTGTTGTTTCCCTTCTGATTTTAGTTACATTGGTTTTGTTTGTGCAAAAGCTTTTTAATTTGATGTAGTCGAACTTATTTATTTTACATTTTGTGATTCTTTCTATGTCTTGCTTGGTTTTAAAGTCTTTGCCCTCCCAAAGGTCTGGCATGTATACTATTCTGTGTTTACCCAATTTACTTATGGTTTCCTTCTTTATGTTTAAGTCACTCACCCATTTTGAATTTATCTTGGTGTAGGGTGTGAGGTGTTGATCTATTCCTAGTCTCTCCCACACTGTCTTCCAATTTTCCCAACAGTTTTTATCGATTAGTGGATTTTTGTCCCAAAAGCTGGGATCTTTGGGTTTATCGTATACTGTCTTGCTGAGGTCGCTTTCCCCCAGTCTATTCCACTGATCTTCCTTTCTGTTTCTTAGCCAGTACCAAATTGTTTTGATGACTGCTGCTTTGTAATATAGTTTAAGGTCAGGGACTGCAAGGCCCCCATCATTTGTGTTTTTTTTTTTCATGATTTCCCTGGATATCCTTGATCTTTTGTTCTTCCAAATGAACTTTGTTATGGTTTTTTCTAAATCAGGGAAGAAGTGTTTTGGTAGTTCAATGGGTATGGCACTAAATAGATAAATAAGTTTGGGTAGGATGGTCATTTTTATTATATTGGCTCGTCCTATCCATGAGCAGTTAATGTTTTTCCAATTGCTCAAGTCTAGTTTTAGTTGTGTGGAGAGTGTTTTGTAGTTGTGTTCATATAGTTCCTGTGTTTGTCTCGGGAGGTAGATTCCTAGGTATTTTATTTTGTCTAAGGTGATTCTGAATGGGATTTCTCTTTCTAGTTCTTGCTGCTAAGCTGTGTTGGAGATATATAGAAAAGCTGATGATTTATGTGGGTTTATTTTGTATCCTGCAACTTTGCTAAAGTTGTTGATTATTTCAATTAGATTTTTGGTTGAATCTCTTGGATTCCTTAAGTAGACCATCATGTCATCTGCAAAGAGTGATAACTTGGTCTCCTCCTTGCCTATTTTGATGCCTTCAATTTCTTTTTCTTCTCTAATTGCTACTGCTAGTGTTTCTAGTACAATGTCAAATAGTAGAGGTGATAATGGGCATCCTTGTTTCACTCCTGATCTTATTGGGAATGCGTCTATTTTATCCCCATTGCAGATGATATTTGCTGATGGTTTTAGATATATACTGTTTATTATTTTTAGGAATGACCCTTCAATTCCTATACTTTCTAGTGTTTTTAATAGGAATGGGTGTTGTATTTTATCAAAGGCTTTTTCTGCGTCTATTGAGATAATCATGTGGTTCTTGCTGGTTTGCTTGTTGATGTGGTCAATTATGTGGATGGTTTTCCTAATATTGAACCAGCCCTGCATCCCTGGTATAAATCCTACTTGATCATGGTGAATGATCCTTCTGATCACTTGCTGGAGTCTTTTTTGCTAGTATCCTATTTAAGATTTTTGCATCTATATTCATTAGGGAGATTGGTCTATAGTTTTCTTTCTCTGTTTTTGACCTGCCTGGTTTTGGAATCAGTACCATGTTTGTGTCGTAAAAGGAGTTTGGTAGAACTCCCTCTTTGCTTATTATGTCAAATAGTTTGTATAGTATTGGGATTAACTGTTCTCTGAATGTCTGATAGAATTCACTGGTGAATCCATCAGGCCCTGGGGATTTTTTCTTAGGAAGTTCTTTGATGGCTTGTTGTATTTCATTTTCTAATATGGGATTATTTAAGAATTCTATTTCCTCTTCTGTTAGTCTAGGCAGTTTGTATTTTTGTATATATTCATCCATATCACCTAAATTGGTGTATTTATTGCCATATAATTGGGCAAAGTAATTTCTAATGATTGCCTTAATTTCCTCTTCATCGGAGGTGCTGTCCCCCTTTTCATCTTTAATGCTATTAATTTGCTTTTCTTCCTTCCTTTTTTTAATTAGATTGACCAGTACTTTGTCTATTTTGTTTGTTTTTTCAAAGTACCAGCTTCTTGTCTTATTTATTAAATCAATAGTTCTATCACTTTTGATTTTATTAATTTCTCCCTTAATTTTTAGGATTTCTAGTTTGGTTTTCTGCTGGGGGTTTTTAATTTGATCGCTTTCGAGTTTTTTCATTTGCATTTCCAATTGATTTATCTCTGCTCTCCCTAGTTTGTTAATATAAGCATTCAGGGATATGAATTTACCTCTGATTATGGCTTTGGCTGCATCCCAAAAGGTTTGAAAGGATGTCTCGCCATTGTCATTTTCCTTGATGAAATTTTTAATTGTTTCTATGATTTCTTCTTTAACTAAATGATTTTGGAGTATCATATTGTTTAATTTCCAATTGGTTTTAGATTTGGTTTTCCATGTACCATTACTAATCTGAGAAGGCTGCATTCATTATTTCTGCTTTTCTGCATTTGTGTGCTATGTTTCTGTGACCTAATGTATGGTCAATTTTTGTGAATGTGCCATGTGGTGCTGAGAAGAAGGTGTATTCCTTTTTATCCCTATTTATTTTTCTCCATATGTCTATTAATTCTAATTTTTCTAAGATTTAATTCACTTCTTTTACCTCTTTCTTATTTATTTTTGATTTGATTTATCTAAATTTGATAATGGTTGGTTTAAATCTCCCACTAATATGGTTTTACTGTCTATTTCTTCCTTCAATTCTCCTAATTTCTCCATTAGAAATTTGGGTGCTATATTATTTGGTGCATATATGTTGATTAGTGATATTTCCTCATTGTCTAAAGTCCCTTTTAACAAAATATAATTACCTTCCTTATCCCTTTTGATCAGGTCTATTTTTGCTTTGGCTTTATCAGATATCATGATTGCAACTCCTGCCTTCTTTCTATCAGTTGAGGCCCAGAAGGTCTTACTCCATCCTTTAATTCTGACCTTGTGGGTGTCAACCCGCCTCATGTGTGTTTCTAGAAGACAACATATGGTAGGGTTTTGGATTCTAATCCATTCTGCTATTCGTCTACGTTTTATGGGTGAGTTCATCCCATTCACGTTCAAAGTTATGATTGTCACTTGTGGACTCCCTGGCATTTTGATATCCTTCCATAATTCTAACCGTTTCTTCTTCGGCTCTACCTTTTAGTCCAGTGATTTACTTTGAATCAGTCCCCCTTGTCCCCTCCCTTAATGTTTCCCTCTTTAGTCCCTCCCTTTTTGTTCCCTCTCCCTCCCCCCTCTCTTTCCCTCCCTTTTTGTTTTCCCTCTCCCCCTCCCCCCCCCTTGGTTTTCCCTTCTCCCTACCCTTGTTGGGTAAGATAGAATTCAAGATCCCAATGGATCTGGATGTTTTTCCCTCTCAGAGTTGATTTCCCTGAGATTAAGGTTTAAGTAAAAAACCCTTTCTTCCTCTCCTTCTTATAGGAGTTTTCTTCCCCTCCCCTTCCCATGTGAATCTTTGTGTGAGAAAGATTATTCTATTTGGTCTTTCTTTACCCCCTATTTATACATTATATTTTCCCCACATGTTAGTATACATAGATTGATATAAATGTAGTCCTTATAGAAGAGAGTTTGAGTAAAAGAAGAAGATAACATTTTTCTCCTTTCCCCTTTCCTTATTATTTACCTTTTCAGGTATTCCTTGCTCTTTGTTTTTCGGTATCAAACTTTCCACAGAGCTCTGGTCTTTTCTTTGCAAAAAGTTGGAAGTCTTCTATTTTGTTGAATGCCCATACTTTCCCTTGGAAGTATATAGTCAGTTTTGCTGGGTAGCTGATTCTTGGTTGAAGACCCAGCTCTCTTGCCTTTCTTAAGATCATGTTCCATGCCTTATGATCATTCAGAGTAGAACTCGCAAGGTCTTGTGTGATCCTGATTGGCATTCCTTTATATCTAAATTGTCTTTTTCTGGCTTCCTGTAGGATTTTTTCTTTTGTTTGAGAGCTTTTAAATTTGGCAATTACATTCCTGGGAGTTGTCTTTTGGGGGTTTAGTGTAGAAGGTGTTCTGTGAGCTCTGTCAGTGGCTGTATTGCCCCCTTGTTCTAGAATCTCTGGCCAATTTTCTTTGATTATATCTTGTATCACCATGTCGAGTTTGGTGTTTATTTCTGGCTTTTCTGGAAGTCCAATTATTCTTAAATTATCTCTTCTCCCTCTATTTTCCAGATCTGTCACCTTGTCGGTGAGATATTTTATGTTCTCTTCTAATTTCTTGGTATTTTGGCTTTGCTTTATTAATTCTTGCTCTTTTACATGATCGTTATCTTCCAGTTGCCTGATTCTGGCCTTTAAAGCCTGGTTTTCCTTTTCAGTTTGGTCACACCAGTTTTGTAGATGCGTGAATTTCTTTTGCATTATTTCCCACTTTTCCTCCCAGAAGGCTTCCATCTTTTTGGTCATTTCTGATTCAAATTCCTCATGGGTTTGTGGAGAGTTTCAATTTCCTTTGGAAGGTTTTGGAGCATTTTCTTGTGTATCGTATTCTATCTCCTCTGTATTTTGTATTTTGGTTCCATAGAATGTGTCCAAAGTTGCCCCTTTCTTCTTATTTTTCTTGGGATTTTGGGGCTTCTGTGCTTCTGTGGAGTTTGCCATCTCTGAATGGGGAGGATTAGCTTTTCTTATCTCTGTCTGGTGTTCAGAGGCTTTAGTCCTGGGCAGATTGTCCGTTCTATGAGCTTTCTCTGGGTTAAACTGAGTATGCCTTAAGGCAATGACTTTCACTGGAACTGGAATGGAAGGGTAGGACCAGGGGGCCACACTCTCCCCCGGCTCTCTCTGTTTCCCTGCTGCTAAGGTGCCCCCTTGACTGCACTGGGTTGGGTTGCTTTCCGGAAGTTGCCTTCAGAATAGCTGGCCGTGAGGCTGTTTTGTTGGCCCTGAGGGTTGCTGTTGTTTCAGAGGACCCTGCTCTCTGCGGGGGAAGGGCCGCAGCTTCTTGGAGCTCAGAGGGCAGTGACTTTCACTGAGACTTGGATAGCAGGATCCAGCTGGTGAGGCTGTCTTTCCCGCCCTGAGGGTTGCTGTTGTTTCAGACGACCCTGCTCTCTAAGGGGGGTGGGGCTGCAGCTTCCCGGAGCCTTGGACTCTGCACTCCTACCCCTTACTTCCGAGTGATCTCAGGTTCTGGCTTTTGAGGGGGGCCGTACCTTTTGATCCAGGTCCAGGTCCAGGAGGAGGATTCCCAGGGTCTATGCTGTTGATTGTTTTGAATTTCGGCGCCTTAGGAGCTTATAGTTTGAGATCAGTCGGGAAGGGTTTTCCGGAGATCTGAACTTTAGCTTTCTCTAAGCCGCCATCTTGACCGGAAGTCCTGGTCATATTCTTTAACCCAGAAATTTTGCTATCTGACAAATATACCAACAAGGTCAAACAATGGGCCAACATCTTAATAGTAGCATTTTGAGAGTAGCCAAGAACTGGAAGCAAAGTGAATGCCCATTGATTGAGGAATGGCTGAACTAGTTGTCATATGAGTATATGGAATGTTGTCCTATGTTAAGAAATGCTGACTAGACAGAATTTGGAAAACTTTGAGAAAGTAAACAGACCAGGAGAATGATGCACACAATCATTGCAACTAAACTAAAAGTAAGCCAAACTCTCACTAAACTGAATGACCAATCTCAGTCCCCAAAAATCTGATAATGGAACATTCCTTCTTCCTATAACCAGAGTTGGAGACCGGGGAAACAGAACGTTGTGTGTATTGTCAGATATAGTCATTGTCTTGTTCTTGATTGTTTTTTTCTTTATCACAAGGAAGAATTCAGTGTTGGGGAAGATGGAGCAAGACATAGAGCTCAATTTGTAATTACTACTATGTAAAAACAAAAGACATCAATAAAACCAGGAAATATAAAGAGGTTGCCGTTTAAAGGAAAAATAACTCATCTTTCTCCTTAGATGGCAAAGAAGCTAATAGAGCTGATTTCATCATGTACCTGGGGCAGGGTGTTGAATCATTGGATACTGAATCATTTCTTGTCATGCTTGTATTCATTACGAATATTTACAAACTAGTTATCCTGAAAATACCTGGAGCAAATTTATGTACTAATATCTGTTGCAGAAGATGAAGAAAAAGAGAATTTCCTTGAAGAAGCTGATCTTCCCAACCAAGTCAACATATATCCAGGCATTCAAATGCTTCATTGAAAAGGTGGGGTTCAAGGAAGAAATGTCCAATAATATGTTGCAAAGTCTGGTTTGGGAGTAAGAAATTAGAGGAATCCAAGGATTATAGTTACTCATATCTCACATATAAAAATTCCTTCTTCAAGAGATGGAAGGTACTAGATATGGCTTGAAACTTAGCAGAGAAGTTATACACTGGTTGAAATCACAGTAATAAATGACTGCCAAGGGAGAAGTGTAGAGAACAGACCCTTGGGGGATGCCTCATGTTAAGGAGTTAGGAAAAGGATGAGGAACCAGTAAAAGAAACATGACGACCTGAACCCTACCATACAAAAATGAGATATTACACTGAAATAAAAAAGAAACAATTTCTTACTGATAGAGGAATAATTTCAAATAAGTTGTATCACTTAATTCCCATTGATGCGCCATAACTCCTCTTCTGCCTTAGAAACAATACTCCTTCTTTACTCTGCTTTGCATGTCTAGACCTCAATAAATTTGTACAGTCAACAATATAGAGTTTGCAGAGTGAGTGCAGCAGCAAGTCATTATATTGGATTTCCTCAGTATTAATGTGTTAAATGCTTCCCTCAGCTCTGTGTTCCATCTGGCGGGAAAAGACTCTCCAGGATATACTGTCCAATGAGTTATTTGTAAAGCATGTGGCACAGTGCCTGACATATATTCCCCCTTATTGTACAGCTAAGAAAACTGAAGTCAGACACATGAAGTGGCTTGCCCAGGTCCCACAAGAGGAGTGGCAGGGATGCGCTTCAAACCCACAGCCTCTGAAGCCTTTTGATTCATTGCTTAGTAATCATTCTCAAGTTGAGTCTTGCCTATATATATTTTTTTCTCCACATCTGGCTCATGTGATCTTTAATGGTACAGTAGCTGGTGTGGCTCCAGAGCATAAGAGGGCTCAATAAATATTGTTGCCTCATAAAGGAATGACTAGTGTGAGAATTTCAAGAAGCATGACAGGAAGATGGAAGAGACTCAAAGGGACTTTTGGCATCCCTACAGTAATACCCATAAGTAGTATGGATTAACCATTGAATACTCCTCAATGGGCAGCCTAACTCTTCTCATAGCACAGGAACATGAGATGCTTATTCTTCACCTAGAATCACACACATAAATGTCTGAGGCAAGTTTCAAATTCAAATCTTCCTGACCCCCAGGTTAATGAATACTATATCCACTGAACCAGGCAAATCCGTAATAAAACACCTTCTGTTCCCAAAGAACACAATACACCTGGCATACAGAGAAGAGAAAAGCCCCCTCTACCATTCTTCCACAACCTTTCCCATTTGTCTAAGGCCAGATTTGAACTCCAGCCTTCCTGACTCAAGCCTGGCACTCTATCCACTGCACCACTTTGCTGTGCCCCTTAACCTTGATTACATTTTCTGTAAAATGTGGTAATAGTACCTACCTCACAGAATTGCTGTGAGGATACAATGAGATAATATGTGAAGTTCTTGGCAAACCTTAAAGCACTATAAACATTGGCTATTATAATTATTATAGTTTTCTTACTATTATCTTGACAGCCTACTCATTTAAAGTCTTCTTTCCTTCCTGTACCTAGTATAGCTATGCTCCTTCTGAAAAGACATGCTGTAATCAAATTTAAGTTTACTAAATACTCTGAATGATTAATTATTCACATGATGAAATATTTTGCCACAGAACTCATTTAACTCATTTTTAAAACCTTTGTTTTTATGTCACCTTCCATAACAAATATATCCCTCCTACCCAGCCAGTCATCACCTGTTAACAAAGATTTTGAAAAGAAAAAAGTAATCCAGCAAACCAAATGCATCAATCATGTCTATATGTGGGATATACAATATTCTATACTCAGGATCCCCACTCTCTGCAAAGATGGAAGAGAAAGGAATACATTAGTTTATTCAACTTTTCTCCAGAACCTTTTGAGCATTATAATTTTACAGCAACAGAATTTTTTTACATTTAATTTTTAATTTGTCTTCTCAATTACATGTAAACTAAATTTTTAACATTATTTTTACTATTGAGTTCCAAATTCTCTTTCCCCTTTCTCCCTCTCCCCAATCTCCTTCCTTGAGAAGGCAAACAATTTGAAATAGACTAAATATGTGCAGTCATGTAAAGCATTTCCATATTAGCCATGTTGTAAAAGAAAACACAATCTGAAATAATAATGAAAATAATAATAACAAGAAAAACTAAGTTTTAAAAAGTATGTTTTGAACTATATTCAGACAACATCAATTCTTTCCCTGGAGGTAGATAGCATTCTTCATGATGAGAGCTTCAGAATTGTCTTGGATCACTGTATTGCTGAGAATAGCTAAGTCAGTCACAGTAGATCATCTTACAATATTGCTGTTACTATGAATGATGCTCTGATTCTACTCACTTCACTTTGCATCAGTTCATACAAATTTTTCCAGGTTTTTCTGAAATTATCCTGTTCCTTATTTCTTATAGCACAATCATATAAATAACTTGTTCAGCTATTCCTCAATTAGGTGGGCATCCTCTCCATTTCTAATTCTTTGCCACCACAAAAAGAGTTATTATAAATATTTTTATACATATAAGTGCTTTTCCATTTTCTTTCATCTTTTTTGGGAACTGCCCTAATAATGGTATTTCTGGATCAAAGGGTATGCATACTTTTATAGCCCTTTGGGCATAGTTTCAAATTGCTCTCCTGAATAGTTAGATCAGTTCACAACTCCACCATCAGTGCATGAGTGCCCCAATTTTTCCAAATCCTCTCCAGTATTTGTTATTTTCCTTTTCTGTCACATTAGTCGATATAAGTAAGGTAGTAGCTTAAAGTTATTTTAATTTTCATTTCTTTAATCAATAGTGATGTAGAACATTTTTTCATGATGGTAGATATTTTCCATAACTATCTGCATGCATATACACCTAGGAGACTGTCCTCACACCAAGATTGTACTCCCTCCTCCCCTTGGCCTCTGTGGGTAATGAGTTTTCCAGGTCAGCTGAGATGCCAATTTTTGCAGGAGACATTTCCTGATCTTCCCTCCCTCAGTGTACTCACTGAAACTCTATTATCTTTCATTTTTAATTATTTGCTGCATATTGCTTCCCTACCCCCAAGTAGAATGTAAATTCTTTATAAGGAGAAAGGTTTTAAAAAAAAATATATATATATATATATCTTCAAGTGTTGTGAACTTGGCAGCAAATTAGGCATTTAATGGTTGTTTATATTGTTAGATTATGAGTTCTTTGAGAGCACTGGAGCTTCCTTTTTTCTCCTTTTTTCTTCTTTTTTTTTGCAATCCCAGCAGCCTAGCACAGTGCCTGGCAATTGATTAATTGATTGAATTGAATTGAATTGTATTAGACTATCCCCAGCAGTACCTAGATAGCTCTGTAGTGGAGGAAAAAAACCTACTTTGGAAATCAGGAGACGTGGCTTTGCTATTTACTAATTTCTTTCATTAACAGACAGCTTTCAAGTACCTGTTGGGTATCAACAGCAAGGAGCTAGGACCTTCAGCTACAAAGAAAAATACCATACTGGTCTCTGCCATTCAAGATCTTACACTTAGAATATAGGAGTGAAGCTTGGGATCATGGAGTTGTGGGATAGCTGATCCAGAGATTTTAGGAAAATCTCAGAAGCCAGATAGTCCAAACCTTTCGTTTTATTCATTCATTCATTTATTTATTTTTTAAACCCTTACCTTCCATCTTGGAGTCAATACTGTGTATTCGATCCAAGGCAGAAGAGTGGTAAGGGCTAGGCAATGGGGGTCAAGTGACTTTCCCAGGGTCACACAGCTAGGAAGTGGTTGAAGCCAGATTTGAACCTAGGACCTCCTGTCTCTAGGCCTGGTTCTCAATTCACTGAGCTACCCAGCTGCCCCCCAAACCTTTCATTTTAAAAGACCCAGGGAGGTAGTATCTTGTTCCAGGTCACAGCAATACTAAACATGAGAAGCACATTGGAATCAGGGTTCTTTCCACCTGCTTCCCATGACAGCAGGAAGAGTAGAACAAGGAAATACAAAGGGATGTTTGAATGATGGACTCGGTGTAAATCCTTTTTCCTCTCTCAGACCCAGTTTCCCTTTCTATAAAACGATGAGTTTGGGGTAGATTCTTTCTAAGGTCTCTCTCAGCTCTGTAGGATTCTGTAAACTTTTTCTTCCAGCTAAAGCTTCTCGAAGTGCTTCTTGTGGTGACTCCTACTACAGTCAGCTAGAAATGAAAAGATAGGGGACAAGAGTATTTATTCAATCTAATTTTTACTGTGCACAATGGTTTTTCTGATTCTGCTCACTTCAGTTTGCATCAGTTCATGTAAGTCTTCTCGGGGTTTTCTGAAACCATCCTGCTTATCATTTATTTCTTATAGCCCAATAGTATTCCATCACAATCATACCACAACTTGTTCAACCATTTCCTAATTGAGAGACATGCCCTCAATTTCCAATTTTTCTGCTACCACATAAAGAGCTGCTATAAATATTTTTGTACAACTAAGTCCTTCTCAACCTAATTTTTAATTCTCCCTAATGTGAGGGTAGGGTTGGGGCAGTCCTTATAGATCAAGGTGTCCCCCTCAGTACAATGAGCTGTAGTCAGTTTCCAATTAGTGTAAATAATGAATCCTGTTAAATGGTCCCATTATTTGAATTTGACTGCATGTTTCCTTTGGAAAATTTTACCATAGTTTTCACAATTATAACATTTAGTGTAAATTAAAATATATGAGGTCACTTTGAGAGTAAATGTACTTTAAATTTAAATTTACACTAATTGGGGCCTATCTAGAGTTATAATTGAAAAAGTCATCTGTAAGAACCCCTTAAATTCTGTGATTTTAGAGGCATTTCACTTTTTTATCAGGTCCAAAAGGTAATCCTCAGATGCACTTTGGGAAAGGCAGAAAGTAGACTGTGTGTCACAACTCACAACTGGGCTGGGACATGTCTCCTGAGGGCTCCTGAGGGCTCCAGTCAGAATCATAAAGCAAAGAGAAGCTCTGATTAACCTCATTAATTATCCTTCTCCTCCCTTTCTCTCATCTCTCCCTTCCTCCTTCTCTCCCTCTAGAAGACTCTAATAGAAAACTGAATATGAGCCAGGAGAGCAGGCTTTGAATCCTGGTCTCCACTTGCTAACTTTACAATCTAACATGTTATTTTCCATTTCTGGGGCTCAGTTTTACTCTCTATAAAATAGAGTTAGTGCTTGCTTAAGGACAGCTAGGTGGCCCAGTGGATAGAGGCTTAGAGTCAGGAAGACTGATCTTGTACATTTATACCCTATGGGAACCTGAGCAAGTCATTTAGCCTTGTAGGACTCAGTTTCCTCATATGCAAAATGATCTGGAAAAGGTAATGGTAAAGCACTCTAGTATCTTTGCCAAGAAAACCCCAAATAGTGTCATTAAGAATAAGACATGACTAAAAGGACTGAAGAATAACAACATATATGGCTTTGATTTCTTCTTCTGAAAACTGCCTGTTTATGTCTTTCAACTACTTATTAATTAGGGAATGATTATTATTCTTATAAACTTGATTCCATTTTCTTTAGAGAGCTGTCCAGCAGTCTCTCTAAGGGTCTGTGGTCCACTCTGTCCAGGTGTGACAATTTCAGTTAAATAATGGAGAGAAAAGCACGATGTGTTCAGTCCCATATGCGTAGGCATCACATAGTGTTCTGCCATGGCACGGAGGTTCGTTTATTATTTAGGTTTAGTGAGTACAAAGTACATAGTTCTTTGGCACACGATAAATTTTCTACATACATGGTCTTCTACATTTAATTGAATATGTCACACATTAACAAATCATTTAATCAACATTCTTGTGATGTTGCTACAACAACAAAGGATTCTGTGATTATTTACCATGACACTAACAGAGAGATTTGTGATGGATATAAATGACATAGATAGGATATTCTGGAAGTTGGTTCCTCTTGACTTACTAAGAGAATTATTGTGCTTTTGATCAACTATTACAGTCAATTACAATTACTTAGGATACATTTCATATTTAAGTACAGGGTTAAAAGGTAACTTAAAAGCAGACCAGAATTGGGGTTTTCCTCAATTTACAAGTTCTGTTTTTCTTGTGTTACTTTGAAGCACCTGGCAATGTTGCCTGGTTTCTGTCCACCAACAAATTGGAGTGTGTTAACTGTGAGGAAAGATGTATTACAGTGCTCAAGCGTTTGGCTAGTGTTGGGTGTGGGGCCTTGGTGCGAGTCTGCTTGAGAGAGAAAGGAGGGGTAATGGATAATGATCTTTAGGCTTTAATATTATTGGATTAATGTATTCTTTTAGGGTAATAATCTAGGGGGATTAAAGTGGGATATATGTGTGTCAACCCTATAAGTATTTGCTCTCATATTATTTCTCCTGTATTGGGAAGATAATAATAATCATAACAAGTCTATCAGTAAGGGAAGTTGGAGAGAGAGAACCCACAGAGAGGAATGAGTGGGGGCCTGATTTTCAGGGGGCTGCAAGGCAGCCCCCATCTCCCAAAGTGTGACTTTGTCAGCCAGTGGGGATTTGTTGGCTTCCCACATTTTTCTACATATTTGAAAAATGAGACCTTTATCAGAAAAAACTAGCTGTAAAATTGTCACCTACTTCCCTGTTTCCCATCTAATCTTGGCTGCATTGGTTTATGTAAAATAGTTTTTAATTGATATAATCAAAATTATCCTTTTTACATTGTGTAACACTCTTTACCTCTTGTTTGGTCATAAATTCTTCCCTTATCAATAAATCTGACCAGTAGATATTTCATTCTCTTAAGCGACCCATTTTGATCTCTTCTTGGAACACACTGTGAGATGTTCTATACTAAGTTTCCATCATACTGCTTTCCAGTTTTTCCCCAAACCTTGGATCTTTGGGTTTGTCAAACTGCAGTTATTTTTTACTGTATATTATATACCTCATGTGTTCCATTGATCCAACATTCTATTTCCTATTCACTTCTCAATTGTTTTGATGATTAATATTTTATTTATTTTTTTCACTATTTAATTTTTTAATTTTGAAATTCACAGACATGAAATAAAATGAATATTTTATATCCACCATAAACAATAATAGGGAAATAGGTCTTGACCAGTGACACAAGTAAAACCCAGTGGAATTGCACCTTGACTATGGGGAGAGGGGGGAACATAAATCATTTAAGCATGGAAAAGTATTTTAAATTAATTAGTTAAATAAAAATTTTCAAGATATCCACCATAAAATAGAAAACAAGTATTATATATGAAACAAGCTCTAAAATTCAGAGACTGACTTTCTTTTTGAGAGCAAAAAAATTCAACACGCCAGTTCAGAGGTGTTCTCATCTGTTATTCTATTTTATGTATTATTGTAATGCATCGAATTCCTTTGATAAGATTTGCTTTAGCATATTGAATTATGTCTGTACCTGAATTTTTAATTAGAGGCCCATACATTCCTTGACCTCTGTTCTCATACTTTCCTTCCCAGGAACTTAAAGGAATGCCTCACCCTAGTCTGACAGAAATAGGGAGGAGATGATGAGTTCATCTTGCTTAATTAATCAATCCATGAAGACTAGTTTAGACTAGTTTTTATCGCTAATAGCAGAAGGAAGTCTTTGAATCTCCAATTATGAAACATGACAATAGGACAATCCTTGATTTCTCTCAGCCCCCCATCAATAGGGCACACAAGACCAATGACGTGACTAGCCACCATAACCCAGACAGTGGGGAGGGGTTGAGTTTTGAAGGGCCAACTCTGTGATGGGTATTTGCCAATGAGAGATGTGTTGGGGTGTCCAAAGATACTCCATGGAAAACAGCTTCTTTTATAATCTGGAGGTTGTTAGATTGTGATGAAAACATGGATGCATTTACAATGGTGTGCTCATTCCAAGAGACCAAGTGTTTTAACCATCTAAAGCATTGGCTTCTAGATCTTCATTCTAATTTCAGTTACAAACCTAATTTGGAAGCATTAAGTTTCATTCAGAAATGATTTGGCTCCTCCTAATGAAAATGCTAAAACAATCTGTTAGGATTCTCGTATAATTGTGATAATACTGTATGATGTCAATTATAGTTGATAATAGAGCAACATATAACATAATCATGACACGGTGACATAATTAAACATATAACATTGTATTGTATAATAATATAGGTTGATTATGTTAACTCAAACACTTAAGTGGCTAAATTTGAAAGGAGAACATGGAAGAGATCTGGTTCAGTCTCCTCGTTTGCTCAGAGCAAGTGAAGTTCTTCTCCCTTTCTCCATTGTGACTCTTTGACTAAAGAGACATCAATAGTCAACAGGGAGTAATCAGGTGCTTGTTCATGTTGTAGACCTGTTTTATTGTGTCGTGTTCAGATTTCTACCAATAAAGAATATGGAGCCACTTCTCGGGGGATAAGAAGTTTTTTAATCGGGGAATGAGATTTCCATGAACAAAATGTGTGTCTCCTTCACCAGCCCCACTAGAAAAGAGGGTGTCTTGACTTTGCCTATACAGGGACCCATGTCTTCTCTGATTACCTGATGGTTGAACTTCTGGACGTGTCCTGACCGTCCTCATTGGCTGATATTTTAGAAGCTGAAGTGGACCCTGAGATCTCAAATCTACCCCCATTACTACATCCCACAGGGGTAGGATCTCTGCTGAGACCCAGAAATCAGCCAACGGCATCACCAGATAGAGTACTGGGACATGTTGGACTCAGTCCTTTCTCCCTGCCACTCCTTCCCCCTCCACTGTTATTTTGTTTGTTTCAGAAGGTCTATATATGCTGGCAAAAAAAAACAGAAAACCAAGCTAGTGCCAATGAATTAGGGAATTGCTGAAGAAAGAGTTAAGATGAGTGCCACGAAATAGTGAGAAATGACAAACATGCAGAGAAAACATCCCGTCATGGTAACAATTTTATGCACAGTATGAAATCTGGGGTATCTAATGAGATTTACTCTGGGGAGATGTAATGAAATCTCTGCTAGAGCAAGAGGCCTTCCCTTGTGAAAAGATATGGAGACCCATCTCCAACATGTTCAGTGTACAGCCAAGTCGGAGCTCCAGAGGAAGCTCTTCCTACAGCCATTCCTTGTAGATCCCTTCATTTCAGGAAGAATCTTCTTGTCTACTGATCATACCACTCTTCTCCCCCACTCTCTCCATATGATATTTGTACCCTCACAATTCTATGCAAAAACAATATCCAATACTGAAAAAAAACTGTTTGATTCTTGGAATTTCTCTCCTCTCCACCCCAGACATGGTAAGCAACCAGCTATTGACTTTATATATACAATTCATGTAAAACCTTTTCCCATATTAATTCTTTTGTGGAAGGAAACTCATATAAAAACCTAAGAAAATAAAAAAAAATTCTCTGGATTCAGACTTGATCAGCATTTTCTCTGGAAGATGGCACTTATTGTGTTATTTGAAATGATTATGAATCTTAGTGTTACTGAGAATAAATATTCAGTTATTCATCATACAATGATATTGTTACTGTGTGTAATGTTCTGGTTCTGCTTACTTCCCTGTGCATTGGTTCATGGAAGGCTCATCACCAATCATAGGAGAATTCCATTATAATCATATACAACAATTTACACAGCCATTCCTGTGGTAGGGACTGGCCGGCAGCCCTCACACAAGAGGAAAGATAGAAGTTTATCTCTCTGGGGGATCAGAATCTGAAGCCGGAGGGATGGCAAGAGAGTGAACCAGACACAGGATACGCAAATCGAGCCCACAGACTTTAGCTCTAGCCTTCCACTTCTTAGATGCATGAGACAGTGAGAAGACCATAACACAACATTATGGGCATCAGAAATAAGCTTAGAGATCAATAGAGATCAATAGAGACAAGCCACAGTCCTTAAACCTGTGCTTTTAGCATGGCACTGTTAAGGCTTAATGATAGGGATTAGAGAAACAAAGGTGCTGAGCATGGCCAGAGGCCAGCTCCAAGAGAGAGAGAGAAAGAGATAGTAGTAAGGAAGAGAGATAAATGGTAAAAGCTGGGCTGGATCTTTTATTGATTTCCACATGCAAAGATACATAATACATATTAATTAAAGGCCCTTCACTGTGAAAGCCTTTCCACATTGTTTACATTCATAAGGTCTCTTTACAGTGTGGATTCTCTGATTGCTAGCAAGCTCAGAGTTCTGACTGAAGACCTTCCCACCTTTATTACTCATAGAAAACATCTCTCCATTATTACTCTGGGGATGTCTAAGGAGGTGTGAACTCCAGCTGAAGGCCATTTCCTCTAGATTGCCTTAATGCATATGCATTTCAGGAGGTTCTTATGGGCCTGTAGGAGTTATACTTCTTCAGGGAAAGTATTTGCTATATTCACTATCTTGAAAAGAGCCATTCCTTGAAGTAATTTTCTCATACCGATTTAGGACTGAATTTGTTTCAGTTTCATCAAATTCACAGTCATTGTTTGAATTCTTTTTTACCTTGATATCAGAGTCACAGATTCCTCTGAAGATTAAGTCACAACCTCATTCATGCATCTTTGGGGTTCTGATCCTTCCACAAAAAAAGGTTCAGCTTTGTAGACATGTCATTCATTTCAAAACTGGTCTCTGCATCTGAAACAGAGGATCCTGGGGCTGTTGTAACCATGAGTCCAGTCCATCATTTGTTTCATTGTCAGGGTGTACTAAGGGGTCCTGGACAGAAGCTCCTTGTAACTTTTGGATCTGCTATCCATGGTGCTGCTTCTTGCTGGAAAGGGGAGATCAAATCTTCTCTAGCAGCCATAGAGAACACATTCTGGGCATTCTCCAGCATGACCTCCAGGTACAGCCCTCTCTAAGAATGGTCCAAGAGGCACCACTCCTCTTGGGTCAAGTCCACAGCCACATCCTGGAATGTTATTGACCCCTTAGAACCAAAGCAGCAACACTTAGGCTGCTCTATGGCAGCCTTGACACAAGGACAAGAACAATTCTCCCATCAGGATGAACCGGTGATGAGGATGGTGGCTCAGAGCAGACACCACACAGCCTGCCACAACCTTTTTCCCAGGCTCTCTCCACCTTCCTCCTCTCAGACACAGGGACCCTCCGTGTCCCCTCTGGGCTTTTCCAGGGGTTGCATCACGTGACATCCCATTCTTCCATATTCTGTAATAATTCTGTACCGTACCCAGGGCCGAGTTACACCCTCCCAGCCAATGGCCACAGGCCCCAAGTCCAGTCCATCTGTTAGACTAATCCTATAGAGACCCAGAATGGGAGGTATAGCGACCCCACACACACACATGAGTCCTATAACATCTATCTGTGGGAATAACCTGAGGTGGAAAGAGGGGGCTACGGAGATGGGAGAATAATAATGACTCAAAGACAAAAGTAGAAACACATGGAGAGGAACACAAACTTCGAGGAAGTAGTAGGAACAAGAGGACAGGTGAGGAGTACCAACCCCTTGATAGTCCTTTAGACAATAGAGTCTGAACAACAATGGGAAGCTTCAGGGGGCCGACTGTGGTGCTAGAGAAGTGAGGGGAGTCACCACTCCCTGGTGCCAAGGCACTGGGGCAACAGGGTCGCTCAGAAAGGTGGGAGTCAACTCCTTGGTGCCTACTATCTCAATAGGAGGCACTAGGGTCGCTAGGAAAGAGATACAGAGAAGCAAGAGTGGTAAGAGGAGAGGAAGGTAAGGGAGAGAGGAGAGAGCAGCAGCGAAGGCCGGAGGGCCTGGTGAGATGGCTGGTAAGAGAGAGCAAGAGAGGAGTCACTAAGGGTAAGAGAGGGGTCAGTAAGAGAGGAGTTTGAGAGAGGCATCAAAGGCTGAAGGGCTAAGGGCCGAAGGGGATGATTAATATTTTATAAAACAGTTTGAGATATGGTACTGCTTACCCACATTTCCTCACTTTTTTTTCCTTTGACTCCCTTGATATTCTTGACATTTTATTCTTCCAAATGAAATTTGTTATGATTTTTTTCTAGTCATTGGTATGGCACAGAATAAGTAAATTAATTCAGGTAGAATTGTGATTGTTATTATTATTATTATTTATTATTATGTTACATTATATTACATGATATAATATGTTATATCATATATGTATTATACATTATATAATATATTATATGTTATATGATACAACATCATATATGATATGTATCATATTATATCATCTCAATTATGTTAAATATAATATAATATAATATAATATAATATAATATAATATAATATGTCATATGATAATATATAATATTAATATAATATATAAATAATATAATATTAATATAAATATATATTATATAAATTATATAATGATACATAAATAATTATAGATGAAATTATTTATATTATATCATATAATGTAATAAATTATATATTATGTAATAATATATAATATAAATATAATTGATATATAAATTATATGAATAATATAATAATATTAATATAATAATATTAATCTAAAATATATTATATATAAATAATATAAATATAATAATATATAAATAATTATCTATTTATATTATATTAATTATATTATATTATATTATATTAATCATATCATATCATATTCTATTCTATTATCTCAGCCTATTCATGAACATGAGCAATTAATATTTTCCCAGCTGTTTAGATTTGACTTTACTTGTTTAAAAAGTGTTTTGTAATTTTTGTTCATATAGTTCCTAGGTTTGTCTTAGCAAGTAGACTCCCAAATTTTTATATTTTCTGCAGTTATTTTAAATGGACTTTTTCTATCTCTTCCTGCTAGATTTAAGTGATAATGAAAAGAAATGCTAAATTCTATTAATAATTTTTAAAAATAAAAACAAAAATATTGAAATGCTAATGATTTTGTGGGTTTGTTTTGTATCCTGCAACTTCGAAGTTTGCTAATTATTTCAATTAGGTTTTAAATTGGTTCTCTAGGATTTCTTAAGTATATTATCTACAAAGAGTGAATAGTTTTGTTTCCTCACTGTCTATTCTAATTCCTTCAATTTCTTTTTCTATATAGCTATAGCTAACATTTCTAGAACACTATTGAATAATAGTGGTAAGAATGGGCATTTTTGTTTCACTCTTGATCTCACTGAAAAAGTTTTTAACTTATCTCCTTTATAGATAATTCCAGTTGATGATTTTAGATAGATGATACTTAGCAGTTTAAGAAAGATTCCATTGATTCCTATGCTTTCCAATGTTCTTCATAGGAATGAATATTATAAATATTCAAAAGCTTTTTCTGGATCTATTGAGATAATAATATAATTTCTATTGGTTTTGTTATTCATATAATCCAGTATGCTAATTGTTTTCCTAATATTGAACCAGCCCTGTCTTATTGGTATGAATCCTACCTGGTCATAAAGATATATAAAAATATATCTTTGTGATATATTGATGTAATCTTACTAGTATTTTATTTTAAAATTTTCATTAATATTCACTAAGGTAATTGGTTTTTAGTTTTCTTTCTCTGTTTTTGCCCTTCCTGATTTATATATTAGCACTATATTGGTGTCATAAAAGGAATTCGGTAGTCCTACTACTTTGCCTCTTTTCCCAAATAATTTATATAGTATTGGAATTAATCATTCTTTAAATTTCTGGCAGAATTCACTTACGAATCTATCTGGTCTTGGAGCAGAATTATTTTCAATAGTGTGCTCACCTTAAATTAAACTTTACAAAATTATTTACCTTATTAACTCTCCTAGTTACAATATTTAGCAGTATTGTTTAAATAATTCTTATATGTAAAGTCACCCAGTGTACAATCCTGGGAGATTTCTCCCCTCTCTGGCTCATAGTCCTTACTATGAAGAACTTGGAAACTTTATGACACCTTCCTTTGGTTATAACAGTAGCAGCAATAAGAGCTGGAATGTAAAGCTTCAAATAAGTCCCAAATGTAAGTGCCATTATTATCCTCATTTTACAGATGAGATACCCGAGGCACATAGAATGACTTTGCTGCAGGTCACACAGCTGGAAAATGTTTGATATGTGACTTAAACTCTGGTCTTCTGGAACCTGGGGCCAGAATGTCACATTGCCCTGTAGATATTCAGTTCATAAAGCACAAAGAAGTTTTATTGACAGAGCTTACTCATACTTAAAGAATGAAAACTTCTAAAGGGCACAGACTATTTTGCCTTAACATTCCCAAAGCAAATACCAAGTAGAGCCTAATAAATGCCTAATTGAAGTCAAGGAAACTTGTAGGAGAGAATTTGGGAAATGAAGGCACTGGTGAGCAACCCTCTCCCCAGAGATTTATATATTCTCTGGGAATTAGCCTTTTCTAATTCATGGCCTCACAGTTGTCACCATTCACAAGAATTCCTCAGAAAGTTGGGCTTCTTGTGGTTCTGCAAAGAAAATGACTTTGGCTTTTAACTTCTCCATTTCCTTTACACTAATAGTACCAACACCATCCCTTCCCACACTGTCTACCTCCTAAGGTTCTGTGTGGTCTTACCCCACAAACAACATTCTGGTCATTATCCTCATTTTTCATAGAACCATCCCCACCATCCCCATCAGAACCTTAAATTCCAATCCAGAAGCAAGGCTCAGAGAGATGAGTTTTCTGGTGGTTCATACCATCCTCCCTGACATTTCCTAGCCATCTCTTCACCATCTTGCCATTTCTCCAGTCATCTTTCTCATCTTCTCCCTACCCTATACCTTTAATACCACCCCTGAGAATCTGAGATCTGATAGACTGCCATAGCAGGGTCCAGCCTCACTCATGACCCCAGGGTTCCCGACTGGTGGCGAACGATCAGTCAAAATAAATAAAATAAAATAAATAACAAATGGAAGACAGCTTAATCATTACGGCCTTGGAATTGCTTTGCATCTCAAAGTTGCTCCACCATTCCCAGGCTTGGTTTTTATTTTTATACCCATTTTCTTGGCAGGCAGATTACAGTACCTAACACACATGTTCAAAGAGAGATAATTGGAAAAGTGATACATTAACTTTTAACAAATCACTTGATTAACATTCTATATTTTTGTATTGTGATTACAGACAGAATACAAGATAAATTATTTCATCACAGGTGGCTTACTAGGGAGTTTGAGTTACTGATTTGTGTAATTGAGTCACTGAGGCATATTGAAGCTTAGTGTACCTGTACTGTACCTGTACGTATTGTATGGGCCTCTATGATTGATTTGTGTGCTGGCTTCATGAGAAAGTTTTGGGCTTGGCCTGTACCTGCGATTTTGCTGGGAATTATGTACCTAAGTAAAAGTTAACCCACGATAGTCTTTTGGGATTGGGTTTGAGGGTCTGATCTTTTGGTGATGTTTTGGGGAATTAGGGTACAAGTGTTTTGCTCTTGTATTATTTCTTTTGAGACTAGGGGGAATAATAATCATGTCAATTCATAGGTAAGGGGAATTGATGAAAGAAGTCATGCAAGGGGGATAGAGTGGGTAGTCACATCTTGCCAAGGACCACTTTGTGGTCTCCCCAGCTATCACGCTTGACTCTGTAAAGGTGTCGTGGTCTGATGGCCCCCAGCAATATACAGGTGAGCTTTCCTGGTAGTTGGGTAGAATCAGGCTTCCCCTACTTTCCTCAATCTCCAAACTATGCACCTGGGGTCAGGGCTGATAGCCACTGTGCCCATTTGAGACCTGGCAGGACTTACTCTGCCACTGTGCCTTGTTTTATTTTCTCTCTCCCTCTTGTATTTCCCATCTTTGGGGCCTTGGTAGGCTACCACTGTTCCCATCTCCTTATCCTCCAAGATGGAACAATTGATGATTCATTATATCTAAATTTGATTCTTTTCACTATTGCAAATTGAAAAAATTAAGCATAACAAGTATGTAGTAATTTATTTTTATTTATTTGGCTTTATGATTATTATAGGAAAATCTCTGTCTTGCTTCTTGTTTAATGTTATTTGTAGATTTTGTTACTGTGAGAGTAAAAATGAATGAATACTCCAAGTATTTACATTTATAGGACTAAATAACAACAAAGAGAGAAAGAGAGCAGAGCAAAGAGTCAAAGACTCCCACCTACCACCATCCAGCCAAAGCAAAAGCCCCAAAGCCCTTGCAGTGTAGGTTTCAGCAAAATTTATAAACAAACCCATGCCAGGGCACAACACAGGGACTCAAGACAAGGGGACCTGGGGAAGAGTAAAGAATGCTGGGAAATGAAGTCCCCCAGCCACAATATTTTTTAAATCCATATTACCTCAAAAGATTTCTAAAAGGGAAAATGCAGCCAGGCAGAAGATAGCTAAAAAGCTATAGTCAAAGAGATAATATGCTGAGAAAGATGAATGAAGTTTTATACTTAAGAAGGAATTGTCCCAGGGGGAAAAAACTACCATATTGGGTTTTCAGTGGGAAATTTGGTTATAATAAATCCTGTAAGTTTCACTCTCTCATTGCAATCCCCGGCCACATTGGAATTACAGAAAGTTGTAATGAAGTTTTGGGGTGCTCCTCTATAAAAGTTGTAGTTAAGAAAATAAGAGTTATATTCTTTGCTCCTGGAAGGATTGATTGCCCATTGTTTTAGTGCAATGAAGGAAAGTTAGTTTGGAAGTAATCCCAGAATGAGAAAAAACATAAGTATCCAGAGTAAAGAAAAAAAAATACAAGCAACTTGAAGTTTAAATTTACCTGATACTTAACCCTTCCTTGACCATGAAAAGAGAATGTATTGTTATCTTAAAATTGTATGAGGTGGTTTAAAGATGTAACTTTGTTACATCAATAGGAGTTGACTGTTGCTGTATTTGCTACAAAACTAAGAGAAGTCTAGATTTCATTTATAAGCATAGAACTGAAGTCTGGCTTGCTCTCCCTATTCCACTGTAGTCCACCCAACATATACTCCTAGTCTACTTTTTTTCTGGTATTAAAAGGAGGGAATGCACTGAAAGTCTTGGCGTCCTGAGTCTTGACATGGAAGAATGGAAACCATTTCCACCTATTAAGTTAACTGTTAAGTTAAGTTATACTATAACTATATTCTGGCTGAGGTTGTGAGAGGGCTACCAGGCCACATTCTCCACATTGAGAAGATATTTCTTAACTCACTTCAAACACAGAAAAATGAACCATGGGTAAAGCCATGCAGATGAAAGTGGACTGTGGGTACAATTGCATCAGTTCCTTGGAAACACAGGGCAACAACTGCCCAAACAAATGAACCCCACCTTAGTAACTAATCAAAATAAAAAGCACTCCTAAAAACCTTCTAGGAACCTTTTCAGGGTCATGGCTTTTCCATAGCCACACCTTTCCATTGCCAAGCCATTCCATCACCATGGCCACTCCATTGCCAGTGTCATTTCATTGCCTTCCTCCCTCTCTCAATAAAGTTTGATTGCTCACCATGGAGATTGCCCAAATCATTAATTCTTTGGACAAGACCCCAATTTTGTCCCCTCCGCCATCACTTGTATCACAACTCTATGGATATGCTAAACAAAGGACACCCCTTTCCTAAGTTCTCTCTTGCACCACTGGTCCTGCCAGACTCCAACCTCATGAAAGCTTGCACAAGATCTCTTGGTTGTTCCATGAACAAGATAGTCCACCTCTAAGTTCTGGGCATTTTCTCTGGCTGTCCACCATGCCTGGAACACTCTTCCTTCTTGGATCTGATTATTGACCTCCCTGGCTTCCTTTCAATCCCATCAAAAATCTCATCTTCTATAGGATATCTTTGCCAACCTTTCTTAATTCCCTCTTTTAATTACTTCCAACATATTCCTGTACCTAGTTGGCTTTGTGTATATGTATTTGTCTGGTGTTTCCACCATTCATTATAAATTCCCTGAGAGTAAAACTGTCTTTGCCTCTTTTGTAGCCCTAGAACTGGCATAATGCCTAGCACACAGTAAAGAATAAATGTTTATTGAATGAATGAATGAATGAATACCAGACAACTCTCATTTCATCTCCCAACAAGTCTATACTATGCTCCCCAGATAATATCATGAAGACCCCAAAGCCTGTTGTCTTCTTCCCCTCAGACACACAGCTTGATGTGACTCCCACCCAAATGACCTCTCTCTAACAACCTTAAAGCTAAATAAATTTCCTCAATTTTGCCTCAGTTATTTTCCTGTGCATCTTCCTGGAGGTTATTGAAACTACTAAAGTTGACCAGTATGCTTATATTCTTCCCACTACCATGTGCTGGAGAATGGAAAAGGTTGGAAGTAGGGGGGGAAAAGTCTTTTTTATATTGTTTACAAAATTGTGGCCTATACATCAATTTTTCAGAGACACATCTACTAAGTTAGCTAGGACTAGAACATGTCTCTTTCTTTTCCTTTGTAAAAAATTCTAAAATTTGTCTTTTTTTCAATCAACAAAAACCTTTCATCTCCCTCTCATACCTTCAGATATTCCGCACTTTTCTCACCTTTAAAATTCCTTTGAAACCATTACCCACCCTGGTATGAATCGTAAAATCATACATAAGCTTCTCATTTTCTACATGAAGGCCATAGAAGTGGTGACTTGTCTGAGGTAACACAGGCAAAAGCAGAGACAAAATTAGAACTCCTCTCATTCCAAACCCAGGAGTTAAAAAAAATAAATAAATCTTTCGCTTCTTAGTACCAATTCTAAGGCAGAAGAGTGGCAAGGGCTAGTCAAGTAAGGTTAAATGACACCCACAGGATCACACAGCTAGGAAATGCCTGAGCCACTAGGGAACCCAAGGCCTCTCTCCCCTCTGGGCATGGTGCTCTATCCACTGCACTGGCTAGCTGCCTCTAACTGAACTTTTGCTTCACTTTCATTTATTGTTTTAATTATCTATGATGGAAGGGATTAAAAACTCTCCATGACACTGAGCATGTCAATTGTGCTCAGTCACTTCCTCTAACTTAACAATGGGCCCTGAGCTGCTTCAGATGTTACCAAAGAGGATTGCTGCCTTCCCTCCTTCCCAGGGACTCTGTGAGAAAAGATTTTTGTAAATCACAAAGGGAGGCATAAATATGAATGAGTGCTGACTCTAAAGCAAAAAAAAGAGAAAATATTCTGGGGAAAAGATTCTATTCTAGGACTAGAAGAACAAAAAGGCACTGGGATGTATTTCCTCAAGTAGACATTATCTAGCTCTCATTTCTTCATGTGCCTCATCGTCTAGTCTTGTTTTCTCTTTTCTCCTAGATCAGCAACTTTGGGGAGAGTCATAGTTTTTGAGTCAGGTCTGACTCTCTCTTTTTTTTTTTTATTGTATTGCTATGATTTTATTTTTCTTAATTAATTCATTTATTTAGCCAATTTAGAACATTATTCCTTGTTTACAAGAATCATATTCTTTCCCTCCCTTCCCTCTCCCAACTTTTCCCGTAGCTGACACACAATTCCACTGGGTATTACATGTGTCCTTGATCAGGACCTATTTCCATGTTGTTGATGTTTGCACTAAGATGTTCATTTAAAGTCTACATCCCCAACCATATCCCTTTGACCCATGTGATCAAGCAATTATTTTTCTTCTGTGTTTCTACTCCCACAGTTTTTCCTCTGAATGTGGATAGTGTTCTTTCTCGTAGATCCCTTAAAGTTGTTCAAGATCATTGTATTGCCACTAATAGAGAAGTCTATTACATTTGATTGAACCACAGAGTATCCGTCTCGGTGTACAATATTCTCCTCATTCTGCTCCTGTTCCTCTGCATCAATTCCTGGAGGTCATTCCAGTCCCCATGGAATTCCTCCACTTTATTATTCCTTTGAGCACAATAGTATTCTATCACCAACATATACCACAAGTTGTTCAGCCATTCCCCAATTGAAGGGCATCCCTTCATTTTCCAAATTTTTGCCACATCAAAGAGTGCAGCTATGAATATTCTTGTACAGGTCTTTTTCCTTATTATCTCTTTGGGGTACAAACACAGCAGTGCTAGGGCTGGGTCAAAGGGCAGACAGTCCTTTATTGCCCTTTGGGCATAGTTCCAAATTGCCCTTCAGAATGTTTGGATCAATTCACAACTCCACCAGCAATGCATTAATGTCCGGAGTTTGCCACATCCTCTCCAGCATACATTACTTTCCATTACTGTCATGTTAACCAGACTTCCGGTTAAGATGGCGGCTTAGAGAAAGCTAAAGCTCAGATCTCCTGAAAACCCTTCCCGACCGATCTCAAACGATAAGCTCCTAAGGCGCCGAAATTCAAAACGATCAACAGCACAGACCCTGGGAACCCTCCTCCTGGACCTGGACCCGGTTCAAAAGGTACGGCTCCCCTTAAAAGCCAGAACCCGAGATCACTCGGACCTCAGGGGTAGGAGCGCAGAGTCCAAGGCTCCCGGAAGCCGCAGCCCGGGCCGGGCTCAGAGAGCAGAACCCTCAGGGCCTTCTACAGTCCCAGTGAAAGTTACTGCCTGGGGCTTCCGCTGCAGAGAGCTGGTCGAAACGATAGCAACCCTCAGGGCGGGCAAGACAGCCTCACCGGCTGGATCCTGCTATCCAAGTCGCAGTGAAAGTCCTTGCCCTAGAGCTTGGGAAAGCTGCAGCCCATCCCCCCGCAGGCCTACGAAACAGCCTCACGGCCAGCAATTCTGAAGGCAACTTCCTGAAAGCAAGCTAGGGGGAGAGTGTGGCCTCGTGGTCTGACCCTTCCATTCCAGTTCCAGTGAGGCATATTCAGTTTAACCCAGGGAAAGCTCATAGAACCAACATCTGCCCAGGACTAAAGCCTCGGATCACCAGAGATAAGAAAAGCTAATCCTCCACATTCAGAAATGGCAAACTCCACAGAACCACAGAAGCCCCAAAATACCAAGAAAAATAAGAAGAAAGGGGCGACTCTGGACACATTCTATGGAGCCAAAATACAAAATACAGAGCAGACAGAAGATAATATAAAAGAAAATGCTCCAAAACCTTCCAAAGGAAATGGAAACTCTCCACAAACCTATGAAGAATTTGAATCAGAAATGACCAAAAAGATGGAAGCCTTCTGGGAGGAAAAGTTGGAAATAATGCAAAAGAAATTCACGCATCTACAAAACCAGTTTGACCAAACTGTAAAAGAAAACCAGGCTTTAAAGGCCAGAATCAGGCAGCTGGAAGACAACGATCGTGTAAAAGAGCAAGAATCAATAAAGCAAAGCCAAAATACCAAGAAATTAGAAGAGAATATAAAATATCTCACCGACAAGGTGATAGATCTGGAAAATAGGGGGAGAAGGGATAATTTAAGAATAATTGGACTCCCAGAAAAGCCAGAAATAAACACCAAACTGGACATGGTGATACAAGATATAATCAAAGAAAATTGCCCAGAGATTCTAGAACAAGGGGACAATACAGCCACTGACAGAGCTCACAGAACACCTTCTACACTAAACCCCCAAAAGACAACTCCCAGGAATGTAATTGCCAAATTCCAAAGCTATCAAACAAAAGAAAAAATCCTACAGGAAGCCAGAAAAAGACAATTTAGATATAAAGGAATGCCAATCAGGGTCACCCAAGACCTTGCAAGTTCTACTCTGAATGATCGTAAGGCATGGAACATGATCTTCAGAAAGGCAAGAGAGCTGGGTCTCCAACCAAGAATCAGCTACCCAGCAAAACTGACTATATACTTCCAAGGGAAAGTATGGGCATTCAACAAAATAGAAGACTTCCAACTTTTTGCAAAGAAAAGACCAGAGCTCTGTGGAAAGTTTGATACCGAAAATCAAAGAGCAAGGAATACCTGAAAAGGTAAATATTAAGGAAAGGGGAAAATGTTATCTTCTTCTTTTACTCAAACTCTCTTCTATAAGGACTACATTTGTATCAACCTATGTATACTAACATGTGGGGGAAAAAATGTAATGTATAAATAGGGGGTAAAGAAAGACCAAATAGAATAATCATTCTCACACAAAGATTCACATGGGAAGGGGAGGGGAAGAAAACTCCTATAAGAAGGAGAGGAAGAGAGGGGGGGGGGTTACTTAAACCTCAATCTCAGGGAAATCAGCTCTGAGAGGGAAAAACATCCAGATCCATTGGGATCTTGAATTCTATCTTACCCAACAAGGGTAAGGAGAAGGGAAAACCAAGGGGGGGAGGGGGAGAGGGAGAACAAAAAGGGAGGGAAAGAGAGGGGGGAGGGGGAGGGAACAAAAAGGGAGGGACTAAAAAGGGAAACATCAAGGGAGGGGACAAGGGGGACTGTTTCAAAGTAAATCACTGGACTAAAAGGTAGAGCCGAAGAAGAAAAGGTTAGAATTAGGGAAGGCAATCAAAATGCCAGGGAGTCCACAAATGACAATCATAACTTTGAACGTGAATGGGATGAACTCACCCATAAAACGTAGACGAATAGCAGAATGGATTAGAATCCAAAACCCTACCATATGTTGTCTTCAAGAAACACACATGAGGCGGGTTGACACCCACAAGGTCAGAATTAAAGGATGGAGTAAGACCTTCTGGGCTTCAACTGATAGAAAGAAGGCAGGAGTGGTAATCATGATATCTGATAAAGCCAATGCAAAAATAGACCTGATCAAAAGGGATAGGGAAGGTAATTATATTTTGTTAAAAGGGACTATAGACAATGAGGAAATATCATTAATCAATATGTATGCACCAAATAATATAGCACCCAAATTTCTAATGGAGAAACTAGGAGAATTGAAGGAAGAAATAGACAATAAAACCATACTAGTGGGAGACTTAAACCAACCATTATCAAATTTAGATAAATCAAATCAAAAAATAAATAAGAAAGAGGTAAAAGAAGTGAATGAAATCTTAGAAAAATTAGAATTAATAGACATATGGAGAAAAATAAATAGGGATAAAAAGGAATACACCTTCTTCTCAGCACCACATGGCACATTCACAAAAATTGACCATACATTAGGTCACAGAAACATAGCACACAAATGCAGAAAAGCAGAAATAATGAATGCAGCCTTCTCAGATCACAAGGCAATAAAAATAATGATTAGTAATGGTACATGGAAAACCAAATCTAAAACCAATTGGAAATTAAACAATATGATACTCCAAAACCGTTTAGTTAAAGAAGAAATCATAGAAACAATTAATAATTTCATCGAGGAAAATGACAATGGCGAAACATCCTTTCAAACCTTTTGGGATGCAGCCAAAGCGGTAATCAGAGGTAAATTCATATCCCTGAATGCTTATATTAACAAACAAGGGAGAGCAGAGATCAATCAATTGGAAATGCAAATGAAAAAACTGGAAAGCGATCAAATTAAAAACCCCCAGCAGAAAACCAAATTAGAAATCCTAAAAATTAAGGGAGAAATTAATAAAATCGAAAGTGATAGAACTATTGATTTAATAAATGAGACAAGAAGCTGGTACTTTGAAAAAACAAACAAAATAGACAAGGTACTGGTCAATCTAGTTAAAGGAAGGAAGAAAAGCAAATTCACAGCATTAAAGATGAAAAGGGGGACAGCACCTCCAATGAGGAGGAAATTAAGGCAATCATTAGAAATTACTTTGCCCAATTATATGGCAATAAATACACCAATTTAGGAGAAATGGATGAATATATACAAAAATACAAACTGCCTAGACTAACAGAAGAGGAAATAGAATTCCTAAATAATCCCATATCAGAAATTGAAATCCAACAAGCCATCAAAGAACTTCCTAAGAAAAAATCCCCAGGGCCTGATGGATTCACCTGTGAATTCTATCAAACATTCAGAGAACAGTTAATCCCAATACTATACAAACTATTTGACATAATAAGCAAAGAGGGAGTTCTACCAAACTCCTTTTACGACACAAACATGGTACTGATTCCAAAACCAGGCAGGTCAAAAACAGAGAAAGAAAACTATAGGCCAATCTCCCTAATGAATATAGATGCAAAAATCTTAAATAGGATACTAGCAAAAAGACTCCAGCAAGTGATCAGAAGGATCATTCACCATGATCAAGTAGGATTCATACCAGGGATGCAGGGCTGGTTCAATATTAGGAAAACCATCCACATAATTGACCACATCAACAAGCAAACTAGCAAGAATCACATGATTATTTCAATAGATGCAGAAAAAGCCTTTGATAAAATACAACACCCATTCCTATTAAAAACACTAGAAAGCATAGGAATAGAAGGGTCATTCCTAAAAATAATAAACTGTCATGTTAACCAATCTGCTAGGTATGAGGTGATACCTCAGAGTTGTTTTGATTTGCATCTATCTGATTATAAAAGATTTAGAACACTTTTTCACGAACTTATTAATAGTTTTGATTTCTTTGAAAATTGCCTATTTATGTCCCTTACCCATTTTTCAGTTGGAGAATGGCTTGATTTTTTTGTACAATTGATTTAGCTCTTTATAAATTTGAGTAGTCAGACCTTTGTCAGAGGTTTTTGTTATGAAGATTGTTTTCCAATTTGTTGCTTCCCTTCTAATTTTGGTTACATTGGTCTTGTTTATACAAAACATTTTAATTTGATATAATAAAAATTATTTATTTTACATTTTGTGATTTTTTTTTCTAGCTCTTGCTTGGTTTTAAAGTCTTTCCCCTCCCAAAGGTCTGACATGTATACTATTCTGTGTTCACCTAATTACTTATAGTTTCCTTCTTTATAGTCAAGTCATTCACCCATTCTGAGTTTATATTGGTGTAGGGTGTGAGGTATTGATCCAAACCTAATCTCTCTCATACTGTCTTCCAATTTCCCAGCAGTTTTTATCAAATAGTGGATTTTGGTCCCCAAAGCTAGAATCTTTGGGTTTGTCATAGACTGTCTTGCTGAGGTCATTTATGCCAAGTCTATTCTACTGATCCTCCTTTCTGTCTCTTAGCCAGTGTCAAATTGTTTTGATGATCACTGCTTTATAGTATAGTTTGAGATCTGGGACTGCAAGTCCTCCTTCCTTTGCAGTTTTTTTCATTATTTCCCTTGATATCCTTCATCTTTTCTTCTTCCAAATGACCTTTGTTACTTTTTTTCTAATTCAGTAAAAATTTTTTGGTAGTACAATGGGTATGGCACTAAATAAGTAAATTAATTTCGGTAGGATGGTCATTTTTATTATGTTACCTCATCTTACCCATGAGCAATCAATGTTTTTCAAATTGTTTAGATATAGTTTTAATTGTGTGGAAAGTTTTTTGTAGTTGTCTTGGCAGATAGATTCCTAAGAATTGTATATTGCTTAGGGTGATTTTAAATGGAATTTCTTTTTCTAATTCTTGATGCTGAAATGTGTTGGAGATATATAGAAATGCTGATTACTTATATGGGTTTATTTTATATCCTGCAACTTTGCTAAAGTTGTTGATTATTTCAACTAGCTTTTTAGTTGATTCATAACACTTTAACTTTTTGGGTCTCTTAAAATTTTTTAATGTTTGCTGTTTTTGTTTTATTTTTCTTTTTTTCCCCCTTTCTGAATTATCTTTTGATGATTCTCTTGAGTTCTGTGTTTGGGCATCAAATTTTTTGATCAGGTTTGGTCTTTTCTTTACAAATGCTTGGAATTCTTCTATTTTGTTAAATGACCATACTTTCCCCTGTAAAAATAGAGTCAGTTTTGCTGGGTAATTGATTCTTGGTTGTAGACCTAGTTCCCTTGCTTTCTGGAATATCACATTCCATGCCTTTCAGTCCTTCAGTGTAGATGCAGCCAGATCTTGTGTTATCCTCACTGTGGTTCCATGGTATCTGAATGATTTCTTCTTAGTAGCTTGTAATATTTTGTCCTTGGTCTGATAGTTCTTGAATTTGGCTATAAGATTCCTGGGTGTTGTCATTTGGGGATTAAGTACAGGAGGTGATCTGTGGACTCTTTCAATGTCCACTTTTCCCTCTTGTTCTAGAATATTGGGGCAGTTTTCTTGGATAATGTCCTGTAGGATGATGTCCAGGCTTATTCTTTTGTCATGATCTTCTGGTTGACCAAGGATTCTTCAGTTTTTTCTTCTGGAATGATTTTCTAAATCTTCTGTTTTGTGAATGAGAGGCTTCATATTTTACTCAATTTTTTCATTCTCTTGACTTTGTTTTATAGTTTCCTGCTGCCTTGTGAAGTCACTTGCTTCAAATTGTTGTATTCTGGTTTTTAAAGACTGGATTTCATCCCTGGCTTTTGGTTATTCTTCTCCTTCTGGTCTGATTTCTTTTGAGGTAATCTCTCATTTTCTTTGCCTCATCTTTCATCTTCTTTGCCACATCTTTCGTCTCCTTTGTCTCATTTTCAAGCTGGCTTTCAAGACACTATTTTCTTGTTTTATTTCAAGTGCCTCTGTTTCCAGATGACTTATCTTGATTTTTAAGTTCTTTTCCCAGTTGTCTTCAGCCTCTCTTAATTGTGTTTTGAATTGTATTTTGAGTTCTTCCAAAGCCTGTGTCCAATTCACTGGAGTTTCTTTGTTTTTGCTTAGTGTTCCTTCATCCTTCCCTGCTGCATCTGCTCTTTGTTCATTGCCTGGGTAGAAGCTGTTGATTGTAATTTCTTTTTCCTTTTTCTGTTGTTTGTTCATATTTACCCCCTTCTTTCCCCCCTTAGTTGCCTGCACTCTTGCTCCTCTCATTGTGTGTGGAATCTGTGGTTTCGGGCTTTTCTGTCAGCCTCCCCCTTGGAGCTTAGTCAGCAAATCTCTCAGAGCAGTCTGTTGGGGAGGGATGTTGGAGCTTTAGCTTCCCTGCCTTCTGAAGACTTTGATGAGATTAAGCCCAGCTGAGTTGAACTTGCAGATCTGGATGTGCCCTGAGGCCAAAACCTCAGGAAGGGAGGGACAATATTGAGTGTCTCCTCTGCTGCAACTAGGCTGACAGCTGGGTACTTCTTCTCCAACTGCTTCCCCAAAGCCTGTGTTTGACACTCTAAACCTGGCAGAGCTTTGCCCACAAGGTATTCCCTCCAGACCAGCACCGTTGCCCACCCAGAGGTTCCAGCTACCACTGGAGGCTCAGCACTCTAGATAGGGGAGGAATTCTGGGACCTTCCTTCTTCCTTCCCTTTAAACCCAAGTGTTCTTGAATTCAGGCTTTTGGGGATTTTACCTTTTAAGTTGAATCCAGCAGGAGGGTTCCTTAGCTCTGTCCTGTTGTTACGTTTGATTTTCAGTCCCCTAGGAGCATTTAGTTGGCAACCAGTAAGGAAGGGTTTTCAGAGGTCTGAACTTTTGCTGCCTCTATGCTGCCATCTTGACCAGGTCTAACACTTTATGATTCCATTTGGTGTTTTCTTGGCAAAGATACTGGAGTATTTTGCCATTTCCTTCTCTATTTCATTTTACCAATGAGGAAGTGAGGCAAACAAGGTTAAGTGAATAGCTCAAAATCACTCTATGAGTAAGTGTGTGAGGCTGGATTGGAACTCTAGAAAAAGAGTTTTCATGATATTGGGGCCATGATTCTATCTACTGAACCATTTAGCTGCCCTCCATAACCATTAGTCCCTTGTGCCCATTCATTAGGAATAAATGATATATTTGTAAAATATTAATTACATTTTTAAGACTAGTATTTCAAGATTTATCACAAGCTTTCCTTAAACATGCCAGTCACAAAAGAAGTCCCCACATTTATTCCATGGATATTCAAACAATGCCAAATATCTAGAAGGTCTACCATCTTGGGTAGACTTCAAATAAGGATTTCTGGGAAGAAACAGACAAGAATCTACTATTATAAAATACAGATTGGTTCAGATCTGTATCCCTGAGAGGAATGTTCATTTCAAAATATTGAAAATATTCCTCTCCAAAATTCTGAGATGTTGAAAGAATTAGGGACAAAGAGGGAGCTCAGAAAAAAGTCCAGACTTTTAACTCATTAACAAGAGACAAGGTGGCATGATAAAGCTGTCCTTCAAATCAGGGAGACTGGTTCAGATGCTACCTCTGACACACACTGGCTGTGAGACTCTCAGAAAGTCACACAACATTTCAGTGTCCTTGGATTTAAGAATATAAGTTGAAGGTGCCATCTGCATAGGTATAGGGAATGTTCTCATTTGGGCATATGTCAAGATCTGCTCTGTAAGAGATGGAGAGTGCAAGTTTCATCATCTACATTTTACAAAGAGCTCACTAAGCCTGAGACAGGTTAGATGTGTCAAAAGAAATCCATAAAGTGCTGGAGCCACAATGTGAGCTTAAGATTCCTGCTTCCAAGTTCAGCACTTTCCCCACTATGAACAGTCATTTTTAACTATGTAGCCTTCCATAGACTTATGGAGATAGAATTATGGGACAGTTGGGTGGCACAGTGGATAGACAGCGAGGTCCAGAGATGGGAGGTCCTGGGTTCAAATCTGGTCTCAGACACTTGCCAGTCGGGTGACCCTGGGCAAGTCACTTAATCCTCATTGCCTAGCCCTTACCACTCTTCTGCCTTGGAACCAATATATAGCCTTGATTCTAAGACAGAACATAATTTTCTTTTGGAATTAATATGTAGTATTGATTTCAAAATGGAAGTTAAGTGTTTAAAAAAATAGATAGCATTGGCTGTCCCTCCTTCCTGGAAAACACTCCTTCCTCAATATTTTCCCTTAGAAGAGCCCTCTATTTCGTCAAGATTTAGCTCAAGGACCACCTTTTACATGGTCTTTCCAAATCCCCCAACTTCTAATGCCCTCTGCCCAAACTACCTTGTTTTTAACTACTTTGACTTTATTTAAATTTATTCTCCTTATATTTACTCTAAGTAAACAGGTAGATGCACTTGTCTCTCCTATTAGAATGGAAACTTTTGAAAGAAGAAACTAATTAATCTTTGTCCTTATATATATCCTCAATCCCTGGCGCAATGTCTGGTACATAGTAGGTGCTTAATAAATGTATGTTAATTGACTGGTTTATTCAAATTATTGGATGATGGATTCAAAGTCTATCAAGCTACTGCTAAATGCTGGAACTATGTTATGGAGTAAGTCGGAGTCACAGTCCCTGCCCTGGAGGGATTTCCACATTGCTTCACATATGTTGAAATACCAGCTTTGTTGGAATTCCAGCAAATTTAAATTCTAGGCAATAAAAAGCATCAAAAAGCTTTTTGGAATAAAGGCCTTTCCTACATAAACTCATTGAAGATCCGCATTTTAGGGGAATCTTGAAGGGCGTGAGGAAGAAGAGCATTTACCAGAAGAGAAAATGAAGAAGCATCATTGAAAAAAGAATTTGGGAATTCCAGGATATATTTTAACATGAAGTAGACACTCCCTTCCTGTGTCTCATTGCTGACTTAGAGAAGTCCTCCCTGGGCTAAACCATTCACTCAGAGAATAGAGGGCTGCTTCTCTTTGCTCACTTTAAAAACAGGTCGTTTGGGGGTATCCAATTACTTTCTTACATGACAACACTGAACATTTCAATTAATGAATTAGTACAGGGTAACAGGTGAGCAATAAGTCACGGTTACATACCAGAAAGAGAGGCGTTATTATGGTATGTCCTGGCACTCCTTAGATGGGAGGAGACTCTGCCACTCTATAAAAGCAGGCTCAGGATGAGGTCCTCAGCACTTCAGTTCCAGCATCTCTTTCTGCAGTGATTACCAACAACTACTGCCAAGATGATGGCCGGAGGTTTAAGCGAAGCTCGACCTGCAACTGAAGAAATCCAGAAGAAGGTTGATCAGGTAAGGTGGTACATCTTGGAAAGGAAGGATCTAATTGAAAACAATGTGTTTTGGTCGTTTGATGACCTTCTCTCTGTCTCTGTCTCTCTCTGTCTCTGTCTGTCTCTCTGTGTGTCTCTCTGTCTACTGTCTGTGTCCCTCTGTCTCTCTCTCTTTCTCTCTATCTCTCTATTTGTCTCTCTCTGTCAGCTGTGTTAATTTTTTGAAAGAAAGTTGTTCTCAAAGAGTTTTTCCTTCCCTAGTTTATCCATTGCAGCTTTCTTTCTGGTAGCAAAGAACTGGGAAAAAAAAGTTTAATGTTCATTGATTTGGGGAATGGCTTTAAAATGTGGTATATAAATGAGGAAGAACATTAATATATCCTAGGAAATGATGAGAACGAAGGGTTTAGAGAAGCATAGGAAGCCTTATCAGAGACAATGCAAAGTAAGCAGAATATACACAAGGGTTATAGCAATGTGAATGTGGAACAGTGACAAGAGCACTCAGTTAGAGGGCAGATTAAAATAGGTTCAAATCCCACCCTCTAACTCTTACCATCAGCATGACTTTTGTTTATTCCCCTAATTCCCTTAAACCTCAGTTTCCTCAAAAGCAAAATGAGAAGATTGGAGTAAATGGTCTGTGTTATCCTTTCAATTTCTAGATTATGATTCTATGAAGCAAAATAGAAAAAAATAACAACAACTAAAAAGAAACTGAATACCGTGTAATTGCAATGTCCAAGCCTGACCCCAGAAAAGAGATAGGAGAAGGTACTTTTGTCTCCTCTTTGCAGAAGTGAGGGACTATAGGTGTGGAATAGTTCCTAGACTGTCAGACATGGATGGTTGATTTATGTTGAACTGTTTTTCTCTTTCTCGTTTTATTTTTAAATCTATATTTTGGGGAATGGCTTACTGGGGAGAAAAGAGAGGAGGCTTGTCTGTATACTGAAGGTAACTTAATCAGGATGGCTTTATTTGGCAATCAAACATCTCAGAAAATAGGGAAAGTAGAAAATGAATTTCCATAATGTTTCATATACCTTATAAAGTCAACAGAAACAGATAATTTTCAAATTAACTGACAAAATGAGATCTTGTTCATTTCTGACTCATTATCAGTCCATTTGGCTCAGTCCTTACCATTCTTCTACCTGGGAACCAATACTCAGTATTGATTCCAAAACAGAAGGCAAGGATTGTTTTTTAAAATTTGATTAGAATTATGATAGAAGGCAATCTTGAGCTGCACTCAGAAAAAAAAGCAGCCCCTTGTTCTTAGGTTTTCCACATTTGCTCTCTAAGTTTCAGTGATGATTGACCATTTCTCCCATTTTCACTGTCCTAATTGCCCATCTACTGGGAATTCAAATGCACGTGGAAACATTATAATGAAAATTCTTGAGTCTTCTTTTTAAAGAATGGACAGAAGAAAAGAGAAAAGAAGACCAAAAAGAACCATAGACAATCAGAATAGCTTTGAAAGTTCTGTTAGATTTATTACATATTTTGAGAAGAAATCAAGCTACACATAGTAGAGACTCCCAGTTTCTTCTCCCAGAAGTCCTCCCTGATCTCGCAAGCAAAATGATTTCTCCTTTAAATTTCCTTGTAGCACTTAGTCTAGAATTCTTCTCTGTCCCTCGTTTCCTATTTATCTACATACACGTGGCATCACTCAGAGATTAGATTAGAAATTGCTTCATTTTATTAATTTTCTACTATGTGTGAGGCAGAGGAACGGTATTGTTCCCTAATGTTCAACACAATATTTTATATGTATTTTGTAGATGTTTCATAATGTTTGTTGAATTGATTGGTTTGACAAATGAAGGACTTACAGCTCAGAGAAGTAATTTGCTTGCCCAAAGCCTCTTGGCCAGCAAGTGATTTTGCTGTTAGTCATCTTTCAGTCATGTCCAATTCTTCGTGGCGCCATGTAGGGTTTTCTTGGTACACACAGACACGCGCACACACTCCCACAAAATATATACACATCTATGTAGATACATCTAAGTATGTGGGTAAAAATGTCTACATATATGTGCATTTCTAGATCACCTTAAGGCTTATAAAACAAATATACATATATATGTGTGTGTATGTATGGGCAGATATCAAAACATACACATACATGTCCACACCTGTACATTTTTTAAAGATAGCCTTAAAGGATCATTTCTGGTGGCCAAAGGGCGTGGAGTGGGGCTACTCAACCACTGTACTGATTTGAGAAGCGACTAATAGGGGCAGGATGTCAGGAGACTTGGGGAAGAATGTGTCTGCTTTGGGTTTTGCAGTTGTTATCCTTACTGTCTTGGGAGTTGCCAAAGGTCAGGTGTGTTCTCATGGAGAGGATTGCCCTGTAACCTAAATATCCTGCTGGGGAAGGAGGTTTCTCAGACAATGGAGGCCTCCTTCTAGATAGACAGGCTCCTCCTGTTGCTGAATAAGAAACAGGCTAATTCTGCACCTCAAATTTGGACACCCAGATAAGTCTTTCTTTTCCGGGTTAAACCAAGGGATTATTTCATGTTTTGGTCTGTGTATTCCCAGTTCCTAGACATGTAATAAGTGTTTAATACATGTTTGTTGATTGCTTGGTTACCATGGAGAAGAGAAGATTCATGGGAGTCATGATAGCTGTCTTCAAGGATTTGGTCCCAGGAGACAGAATCAGTAGCATTTGGGTAGAAGATAAAAAGAAGCAAATTGAAGCTTGAAATAAAGAAAACCTTTCTAACAAGTAGAGCTATCTAACAGTGGACCGAGAAAGTGATGAGCTCATAAAACTAGACCCGGTCTAGTTAAACCTCTCTATGACATGGGTAAGGAAACTGAGGTCCACAGAAATGAATGATTTACTCAAGGCCACATAGGTAGTGATAAAGCCTGGATTTGAACCCAGGGTCACTGGACACAAATCTAGCACTCTGTCCTCTGTACCACATTGCCCTTCAATGTGTTGGATGTGTCATATAGTGGAGGTTGTTTTTCTGATATTCAGAGTACTATGTATGGATTAACCACTGAGATTCTCGGTTTCTATGTTAGGATTCTTTCCAACTCAGAGATTTAGAGAGTCATTAGCAGAAGCTGTATATTGCAGCCTCTGAGAAAACACTAAGTTCTCATTATTTCAGTGGACCGTCAATCTATCAATCGATTATTTGTTCGTTTTTTGGAGGGAATAATTACTGTTGTCTTTGATGCCTTCTTACTTTTGAGACCATTTTCTGTATTTGGCATTTACTGATGGGGACAAATATCGCATTCCTCCCAGCAGAATGAAAGCCCACGATAGCAAGAGCTAGCTGTGTTTTTTGTTTACTTGGTTTTTATCCTCAGGACCTAGCACGATGCCTTACATGCAGTAGACAATCAAATAGATTTTTAAAAACCATTTATTAATTGCTCAATGAACTGGGGGGAAAGAGAGATTTGACTAAATTTTCCATTGTAATAAATGTTGCATTGGTCACTGAGAAGACCAAACCTGATTTTACTTTCAGGTAATAACTAAAATTCTTTACCTCTCTCCTTTTTTTACTACTTTAAGGTGAAGTCACAATTTCAAAAAAAGTCCAATGTAGAATGTACAGAATTTAAAGCTGAAAGTTACAAAACTCAAGTGGTTGCTGGGACCATTTATTATGTAAAGGTAAGTGTTGAACAAATCATTCAACTCCAACCTACTCCATTCATTTTATTTCTATGTGAATATACAGAGAAAGTGTTAAAATCATTTAGCCCCTTCCTTTTGAGTAGCTGGAGAAAATAAAGTGTGTCTGCCTCTGAGGAAATATGAAGTGATAGCAGAGTAACCAAGAAAAAGTGAAGAAGGCAGAAAGGAGGAAAGGACTTTGGGAAGAGATTCATATCAGCCTGGGAAGACGAGGAGGACTAGTCTGGGAGGTTTTGTCCTGACATTGAAAGGGAGAGATGGCAATCAAAAAGGGGATGAAGTAAGAGGAGGGGGCAGAGAAGCTAGGAAGGGAAGAAGAGGAAAAGAGAATGTAAAAGGCTCTTCCCCACCCTTTCTTTAAGAAGTCAGGCAACTGGAAAGCAGTAAGACCAAGACAGGATGGATGGAAATGAATTTCTATTTGGCACTGAGACTGAGAACTTACATGCTCATGATTATGCATTAGGGGAATTCTATTCTGCTTTCATCTTCTTTTAAGATAATGTTAGTCCTTAAGATGATAAATTGCCAGTTTGCAAGTGTGGAGTAAGTGTCGGGCTACAATAGCCAAGGCTTTTCTGGGTAGAAATCAGAGCAAAAGGAATATGAAAATCCCCCAAATACTGAGAGTCTCTTACAGAGGATTATGTGTTCTATCCCGAGTCCAACAACTACATTGTATGTTGCTTGAGAGTAAGTAGACTGTCTCATATCAGAGCTATCAGCAATCTGTTCCCTCAGCTAGCTCCATTGTTTTGGATTTCGAGAAATAACTTTTCTACAAGGCTTCACGTCATCCTCCTGATTCAGTACTAGGCCACCATGGACTCTGAGCGATAAACCATATCAGAAATTACTGAAGGCCACTTTTCTTTTCCACACCTTTGAAGGGTTTGGGAGCTTTGGTCCCAACTCATGAAGGAAACTCTCCATCAATGCAGAAAAGCAAGATTCTGCAATTTTTTGTCTTAGAGATTTTTCTGATGCCTGGAGAAGTTAAGGGGCTTGAGTTCTGTTTGATTTTAACCTGTAAATAAGCCTATTCATGCTTTAAAATAAAAGTCAAGGTCTTCCTAACTCTAGACCTATCCTTCTATCCATTGTGTTTCCTAGCTGCCTCAAAAGAACCAAGTATTGGTCAAGTAACTAACCTCCATGAGTCTTACTAGCTTCCTCAACTACAAAATGAGCCATTTGAATTCAGATGCTTCGAGCGCTAAACCTGGGATCTTTAGAATGAACAGTAGCATGATATTGGCACCCCTCTGAATCTTATTGCTCATTGGACCTCGGTGGATCCAATTCCCTTACCTTTAAAAATTAGACTCAATGATCTCCCAGGGAATCATTTATCCTGTTACTTTTTTAAAGAACAAAGTGGCTCATTTAGGTTAGAATAAAAATATAAAACTTACCCTAGAGCCCACATACCTCAATTTCTCCATGACTCCTCAAAATCTCTAGGACTACAAATTGTGAAAAATTATCTATCTGCTTTGGTAGGGGCGTTTCTTTAATAGGAGTTTCTCACTTTGATAAAAATCACAGTTTCTGAGGAACTGAAGGAAAAAATCAGTACTAGCTCTAGTGTTCATGGTTCTACAGGGGTTTAAATGTAGAAACACAACAATATTTTTTAAATGTGAAAACTATATTGATGTAATGAGATGTAATTGTGCCATTAGAAATTATGAATACAGAAAAGGATCTTCTATATACTAATGTAAAGTGAAGCAATCAAAATTAGAACTAAAGACAAGTTGTACAGAGTGACTAAAGCAGCATTAGTGGAAAAAACCAACAATAAATTGATCATAAATAAATGGCATTAATTTATAATGACCCATTAGAACAACAGAAAGAAATCACCTTTATTATTTGTAGATGGGGGAAGAGTTTATGATCAAAGGAGGGAGAGAGAGGATCACAGGAGATAAATTAGTCAATTTTGGTTATATTAAATATAAAAGGTTTTATTAAAAGCAAACGTAAAAGGTTTTATAAAAAGAAAATGAATGCATTTGAAACTAGAAAGGAAACAACTACATGAAAAAGAATCTTTGTAGCAAGTTTCTGTGATAAAGGTCTCATTTCAAAGATATTTATGGAATTGATTCAAATTGATGAGAATAAAAACAATTACCCAATTGATAAACTGTCAAAGTATGTAAATTGGAAGTTTTAAAATGCAGAAATTTAAGATATTAACCAGCTTGTCAAAAAACACCCCAAGTTACTAATCATTAGAGAAATGGAAATTGAAGCAACTCTGAGGTTCCAACTCATAAGATTGGCAAAACTGACAAATATGGAATATGGAAATGCTGGAGGAATTGTAGGGAAACGAGTACATTAAAATTCTGTTGGTGGAGCTCTGAATTTATCCAGCCATTCTGCATAACTTTATGGAAATACGTTCCCAAAGCCGCTAAGGTATGCAAACCTTTTGATGCAGAATAAAGAGTACTAGATACACACACACACACACACACACACACACACACACACACACACACACACATACACACACACACAAGATCAGTGAGAAAAGGAAATTACTCATATGTACACAAAAATTTATTACATCTATTTTTGTGATAGCCAAAACCCCCAAACGAAGGGGATATTCAAATGGGGAATGGCTGAACAAATCTCATATAAAAGTAATGAAATTATGTGAATGAAGTGTTAGTGGCCATGACAAACTGCATGGGAAGACCTATATGAACTGAGGGAGAGGAAGTGAGAAAAATCAGAATAATTTCTATAACAGTAACACCATGAGGAAAAATAACTGAAAGACTTTAGAATTCTGATCAATAACACAAGAGATTGATTCTAGAGGACCAAAGATGAAATGAGGTATAAATAGATATAAACTACATGGGAAATTATGATGTTTGACTATCCAATGTTTTTTTGAAGGTTTTCCCTCCTTTTCTTTCTTTCTTCCATCTTTTTCATCATTCCTTTGTGTCTTTCTTTCTTCCTGTCTTTTCCTTTCTTTTCGTCCTTCCTGTTTACCTATCTTCTTTCCTTTTATCTTCCTTCCTTTCTTTGTTTTTCTTTCTTTCTTTCCTTCCTTTTTCCTTCCCTCTTTCCTTTCTTTCTTTCTTTCTTTCTTTCTTTCTTTCTTTCTTTCTTTCTTTCTTTCTTTCTTTCTTTCTTTCTTTCTTTCTTTCTTTCTTTCTTTCTTTCTTTCTTTCTTTCTTTCTTTCTTTCTTTCTTTCTTTCTTTCTTTCTTTCTTTCTTTCTTTCTTTCTTTCTTTCTTTCTTTCTTTCTTTCTTTCTTTCTCTTTTTTTGTTCCATTGGGTGGAGTAAGAGAAATAAAAATCAATGCTTGTCCATTGGAAAAAAGAAGTTGGAAAAATTATAATGGGGAGACTTGGTCACAAAGAAAATATATAAGAAGCATCTCCATTTCTTTTTAATACGGAACTATGGTTACAGAACAATTCATATAATGTTCTGACTTTTCTAATATATTGGTCGGTTTTGCTGAATTGTATTTGTTTTCCTCTTTTATTTGCTCTTATAGAAGATGGCTCTTTGGGAGGAAGGGAAGGATTCATTGAGAAAAAGTGGTAACACAAAAGCAAAAGATATCAATAAAAAAAACTTTATTTCAAAATTAAAACAAAGACCCCAAATACTCTCTAAAGAAGTAATTACAAAAGAAATTGTTTTCTTCTCATTCTCTATGGGCTGTTATTTCTACCTACAAAGCATGTGGCACCACAAAAAAAATATTCAGTAACTAAAAATTGATCATGAAGAAGTTTTAGTCTCTCCTTGCCTCCTGTCCAGAGCAGTCTATTCCCAACCACAAAAATCAAGGAGCAGGAGAACTAAAATTGTTACCTGATCTTTTTAGCCTGGTTACTAAGCCATTTTCTTAGGGCAATGAAAATAATCAGCCATCACTCCAAAGCATGATAAAATCTCAGAACTGAAACAGAACTCAGAGGTCAACTAATCAAAGCTCTACCTAAAACAGGAGTACCCAACAATTACTCTGAAAAGTGAGACATTCTAGATTGAAATCCATGTGACTAATTCTCAACTTCTCTTTACTTACAGGTACATATTGGGAACAATAAATATATACATATGAAAATAGTTGAACCTCTTCCTCATACAAATAATCCACTGGAGCTGTTGGACTACCAGTGTGACAAAACCAAGGATGATGAATTGGTTTACTTTTAATGGCAAATACCAGAAGGCATCTGTTTGCTGTCATGAGCATCCTGTGCCCATAAGAACATTTGAAATGAAATATAAAAAGATTTTCACATTAATGACATATTGGTTATATTATGAATAAAAATTAATCTGGAATTATTATTAGATTCATAAGTTTTTATTAGTAAATAGAAAGAAAAATAGAAAGAGGGTTTTCAACCTTTCTAACTAGGCAAACTCCAATCCTCCATTGCAGCCAGCTAAGGCCTTGGTTTATAAGAGATCACCAGATAGGATAAGACAGAGAGCAAGCCCAGAAACAATAGTTCCTTCAGCTATCAGTCCAGAGAGAGAGAGAGAGGAGCAAGTTAGTTCAAATCTAGGCTGAATTATGGGCCCCTTAAATATTTGCCTCACATAGTTTTAATCAACTTTCCATCTTCTCTGTTTTTCTTCGTTGTTATAAGTTATGGTTCCCTGGATGAAGAAAGTGGGATGGCTATATTCAGAATTTAAAAGATTTAATCAATTCTAAAATTATTTGCTTTAAATCATGTTACATCTTGGTCATTCTGCAGCAGATACTGACATTCCAATAGTCAAAGGGCATTAGTTTATACTATAGAACTACCAAGAAAATTCATGTAGCACCCTCCATGGACACTTCCTTGAAATTATACTTGTTAAGGGTTGGGCTCCCAGATAAGGGATACTAGAGATAACCCTTTGGGTTAGCATCTCTATCTATCTCATGAGCCACCATTAACCATCAGCTAACAATTAGACACAATTAGCAAAGGCAATTTAATCACATGACATAGCAAGAATAGTTGTCACCCAACACCTCCCCCCATACAACTGGAATATATACTCTTCCACAAATACACACCTGCTGGAGGAAAGGTAGGCTCCAATTAAGAATAAGATGTATGTGTGGCAAAGCCAACCCACAACTTCTGGTACTACATGGCCTAGAAATCTTTTGTTCTCTGGGTGGGTAGCTCAGCAGAATATCCAGGGTCTTCTCTCAATGGTCTGATTCCCTTGTTGGTTTCCATAGCTCATAGCCCTTGAAACTTCGTCCACCCTAGAATCTCCTTATATCCATGCCTATCTAAAGGTAGACCAAACTGAGGTTGAACTGACAACTATTCTCTGCTGCCTTACTAATGAGTAGGATTTACCTGTCAGCAATAGTACCACCTAAATGAGTTAACATTTACATGTCCCTGTTTTTAGGAATCTCTTGATACTTAATAATCTAATGCCAAAAAGGAACAAATTACAAAAACAATCAATAATTTTTATTAATGAAAATTACAATGAAGAGACAACAGATCAAATTTTGTGGGATACAACCAAAGCAATAGTTGAGGGGGAATTTATAACTCTAAATGCTTACATCAATAAAATGAAGAAAATGCACATCAATGAATTGGCATGCTACTAAAAATAACTAGAAAAAGAACAAATTTTAAATCCTCATTTAAATTGGAAACCCATGAAAAATTATTACAATTGAAAGTAAGAGAACCAGTTAATGAAAAAAAAATAAAATTGACAGTGCAAGATAAGGTCAATATGAATGTAAGATTTAGATATAAAGAGTGATATCATGACTAAAGTAGGGGAAGATATAATGTTTGTTTACCTGGTAGATCTTCAGAGATGGGAAGAATTTACGACAAGCAAGAGAGAGAGAATATTATAAGATATAAAATTAATCATTTTTATTTCATTCAATTAAAAAGATTTTGTACAAACAAAACTAATATAATCAAGATTAGAAGGGAAACCACAAACAAAAAATATTTTTTATAACAAATGTCTCTGGAGACTTCCGGACAAGATGGCGGCTTAGAGAAAGCTAAAGTTCAGATCTCTGGAAACCCTTCCCTACCGAACTCAAACTATATGCTCCTAAGGCACTGAAATTCAAAACAAACAACAGCATAGACCCCGGGAATCCTCCTCTTGGACCTGGACCTGGATCAAAAGGTACAGCCCCCCCAAAAGCCAGAAACCAAGATCACTTGGACCTAAGGGGTAGGCAGAAGGAAGGACCCAGGACCCATCCCCCCAATCCAGAGCGCTGAGTCCGAGGCAGCAGATGGAACCTCAGAGCCTCAGGGCCGGCTATCCTGAAGGCCACTTCCTGAAAACAACCTGACTCAGTCGAGAGGGCACCCAGACAGCAGGGAAACAGAGAGAGACGGGGGGAGCCTGCAACCCCCTGGCTGGATCGTTCCATCCGAGTCTCACAGAAGGTCCCTGCCTCAAAGCATACTCAGTTCAACCCAGAGAAAGTTAATCTTATCAGGAGCCCTCAGAGCTCTGGGAAGCCTCGGCCCCTCTCTCCCCCCCTCAGAGTGCTGGCTCTCCTGGCCGGCTAAGGCACAGAAACAAACACTCCTTGGAAAGGGCCAAGCCAGGCTCAGAGCATGGAAGTAAGGCAAAGGAGAAACATCAGGAGGGAACCGAGGAGGGCAGTAACACGGAAATACCATCAATTCCTGGCTTCCCCAGGAAGAAAGAATAACAATTGCATAGAATAGACAATCTGCCTAGGGCTAAAACCTCTGAACACCAGACAGAGATAAGAAAAGCTAGTCCTCCCCACTCAGATAGAGATGGCAAACTCCACAGAAGCACAAAAGCCCCCAAATTCCAAGAAAAACAAGAAGAAGGGGGTGACTTTGGACACATTTTATGGAGCAAAAATACAAAATACAGAGGAGATAGAAGAGGAAACACAAGCAAATGCTCCAAAAACTTCCAAAGGAAATGGAAACTCTCCACAAATCCATGAAGAATTTGAATCAGTAAGGATCAAAAAGATGGAAGCCCTCTGGGAGGAAAAGTGGGAAATAATGCAAAAGAAATTCACACATCTACAAAACTAGTTTGACCAAACTGAAAACAAAAACCAGGCTTTAAAAGTCAGAATCAGGCAACTCGAGGACAACAGGCAAGAATTAATAACCCAAAGCCAAAAGACCAAGAAATTAGAAGAGAACATAAAATAGCTCACTGACAAGGTGACAGACTTGGAAAAATAGAGGAAGAAGAGATAATTTAAGAATAATTGGACTTCCAGAAAAGCCAGAAATGAACAGCAAATTCAACATTGTAATACAAGATATAATCAAAGAAAATTGCCCAGAGATTCTAGAACAAGGGGGCAATACAACCACTGAAAGAGCTCACAGAACACCCTCTACACTAAATCCCCAAAAGACAACTCCGAGGAATGTAATTGCCAAATTCCAAAGCTTTCAAACAAAAGAAAAAATCCTACAAGAAGTCAGAAAAAGATAATTTAGATATAAAGGAATGCCAATCAGGGTCACATAAGACCTTGCAAGTTCCACTCTGAATGACTGTAAGGCATGGAACATAATTTTCAGAAAGGCAAGAGAGCTGGGTCTTCAACCAAGAATCAGCTATCCAGCAAAACTGACTATATACTTCCAAGGGAAAGTATGGGCATTCAACAAAATAGAAGACTTCCAACTTTTTGCAAAGAAAAGACCAGAGCTCTGTGGAAAGTTCGATATCAAAAAACAAAGAGCATAGAATACCTGAAAAGGTAAATATGAAGGAAAGGGAAGAGGAGAAAAATGTTATCTTTTCATCTATTCAAACTCTCTTCTATAAGGACTACATTTATATCAATCTATGTATACTAACATGTGGGGAAAATGTAATGTGTAAATAGGGGGGAAAAGAAAGACCAAATAGAATAATCTTTCTCACTCAAAGATTCACATGGGAAGGGGAGAGGAAGAAAACTCCTATAAGAAGGAGAGGAAGAGAGTTTTTACTTAAACCTTACTCTCAGGGAAATCAACTCTGAGAGGGAAGAACATCCAGATCCATTGGGATCTTGAATTCTATCTTACCCAACAAGGGTAGGGAGAAGGGAAAACCAAAAGGGGTAGGGGGGAGGGAACACAAAAAAGGGAGGGAAGAAGAGGGGGGAGGGGGAGGGAACAAAAAGGGAGGGACTAGAAAGGGAAACCTATCAAGAGAGGGGACTAGGGGGACTGATTTAAAGTAAATCACTAGACAAAAAAGGTAGAGTTGAAGAAGAAAGGTTAGAATTAGAGAAGGATATGAAAATGCCAGGGAGTCCACAAGTGACAGTCATAACTTTGAACGTGAATGGGATGAACTCATCCATAAAATGTAGACGAATAGCAGAATGGATTAGAATCCAAAAACCCTACCATATGTTGTCTTCAAGAAACACACATGAGGCAGGTAGACACCCACAAGGTCAAAATTAAAGGATGGAGTAAGACCTTCTGGGCCTCAACTGATAGAAAGAAGGCAGGAGGTGCAATCATGATATCTGATAAAGTCAAAGAGAAATAGACCTGATCAAAAGGGATAGGGAAGGTAATTATATTTTGTTAAAAGGGACTTTAGATAATGAGGAAATATCACTAATCAACATGTATGCACCAAATAATATAGCACCCAAATTTCTAATGGAGAAACTAGGAGAATTGAAGGAAGAAATAGACAGTAAAACCATATTAGTGGGAGACTTGAACCAATCATTATCAAATTTTGATAAATCAAATCAAAAAATAAATAAGAAAGAGGTAAAAGAAGTGAATGAAATCTTAGAAAAATTAGAATTAATAGACATATGGAGAAAAATAAATAGGGATAAAAAGGAATACACCTTCTTCTCAGCACCACATGGCACATTCATAAAGATTGACCATACATTAGGTCACAGAAACATGGCACACAAATGCAGAAAAGCAGAAATAATAAATATAGCCTTTTCAGATCACAAGGCAATAAAAATAATGATCAGTAATGATACATGGAAAACCAAATCAAAAACTAATTGGAAATTAAACAATATGATACTCCAAAATCATTTAGTTAGAGAAGAAATCATAGAAACAATTAATAATTTCACTGAGGAAAATTACAATGGCAAGACATACTTTCAAACCTTTTGGGATGCAGCCAAAGCAGTAATCAGAGGTAAATTCATATCACTGAGTGCATATATTAAGAAACTAGGGAGAGCAGAGATCAATCAATTGGAAATGCAAATTAAAAAACTCGAAAGTGATGAAATTAAAAACCCCCAGCAGAAAACCAAACTAGAAATCCTAAAAATTAAGTGAGAAATTAATAAAATCGAAAGTGATAGAAATATTGATTTAATAAATAAGATAAGAAGCTGGTACATTGAAAAAACAAACAAAATAGACAAAGTACTGGTCAATCTAATTAGAAAAAGGAAAGAAGAAAAGCAAATTAACAGCATCAAAGATGAAAAGGGGGACATCACCTCCAATGAAGAGGAAATTAAGACAACCATTAAAAATTACTTTGCCCAATTATATGGCAATAAATACACCAATTTAGGTGACATGGATGAATATATACAAAAATACAAACTGCCTAGACTAACAGAAGAGGAAATAGAATTCTTAAACAATCCCATATCAGAAAATGAAATCCAACAAGCCATCAAAGAACTTCCTAAGAAAAAATCCCCAGGGCCTGATGGATTCACCAGTGAATTCTATCAAACATTCAGAGAACAGTTAACCCCAATATTATACAAACTATTTGACATAATAAGCAAAGAGGGAGTTCTACCAAACTCCTTTTATCACACAATCATGGTACTGATTCCAAAACCAGGCAGGTCAAAAACAGAGAAAGAAAACTATAGACCAATCTCCCTAATGAATATAGATCCAAAAATATTAAATAGGATACTAACAAGAAGACTCCAACAAGTGATCAGAAGGGTCATCCACCATGATCAAGTAGGATTTATACCAGGGATGCAGGGCTGGTTCAATATTAGGAAAACCATCCACATAATTGACCACATCAACAAGCAAACCAACAAGAAATACATGATTATCTCAATAGACGCAGAAAAAGCCTTTGATAAAATACAACACCCATTCCTATTAAAAACACTAGAAAGCATAGGAATAGAAGGGTCGTTCCTAAAAATAATAAACAGTATATATCTAAAACCATCAGCAAATATCATCTGCAATGGGGATAAACTAGATGCATTCCCAATAGATCTGGAGTGAAACAAAGATGCCCACTATCACCTCTACTATTTGACATTGTACTAGAATCACTAGCATTAGCAATTAGAGAAAAAAAAGAAATTGAAGGCATCAAAATAGGCAAGGAGGAGACCAAGTTATCACTCTTTGCAGATGACATGATGGTCTACTTAAAGAATCCTAGAGATTCAACCAAAAAGCTAATTGAAATAATCAACAACTTTAGCAAAGTTGCAGGATACAAAATAAACCCACATAAGTCATCAGCATTTCTATATATCTCCAACACAGCTCAGCAGCAAAAACTAGAAAGAGAAATCCCATTCAAAATCACCTTAGACAAAAATAAAATACCTAGGAATCTATCTCCCTAGACAAACACAGGAACTATATGAACACAACTACAAAACACTCTCCACACAGCTAAAACTAGACTTGAGCAATTGGAAAAACATTAACTGCTCATGGATAGGACAAGCCAATATAATAAAAATGACCATCCTACCCAAACTTATTTATCTATTTAGTGCCATACCCATGGAACTCCCAAAATTTTTTTTTACTGATTTAGAAAAAAACATAACAAAGTTCATTTGGAATAACAAAAGATCAAGGATATCCAGGGAAATAATGAAAAAAAAAACACAAATGATGGGGACCTTGCAGTCCCAGACCTTAAACTATATTACAAAGCAGTGGTCATCAAAACAATTTGGTACTGGATAAGAGACAGAAAGGAGGATCAGTGGAATAGACTGGGGGCAAGCGACCTCAGCAAGACAGTATATGATAAACCCAAAGATCCCAGCTTTTGGGACAAAAATCCACTATTCGATAAAACCTGCTGGGAAAATTGGAAGACAGTGTGGGAGAGATTAGGAATTGATCAACACCTCACACCCTACACCAAGATAAATTAAAAATGGGTGAATGACTTAAACATAAAGAAGGAAACCATAAGTAAATTGGGTAAACACAGAATTGTATACATGTCAGACCTTTGGGAGGGCAAAGACTTTAAAACCAAGCAAGACATAGAAAGAGTCACAAAATATAAAATAATTTCGACTACATCAAATTAAAAAGCTTTTGTACAAACAAAATCAATGTAACTAAAATCAGAAGGGAAACAACAAATTGGGAAAAAAATCTTCATAGAAACCTCTGACAAAGGTTTAATTACTCAAATTTATAAAGAGCTAAATCAATTGTACAAAAATCCAAGCCATTCTCCAATTGATAGATAAATGGGCAAGGGACATGGATAGGCAGTTTTCAGATAAAGAAATCAAAACTATTAATAAGCACATGAAGAAGTGTTCTAAATCTCTTATAATCAGAGAGATGCAAATCAAAACAACTCTGAGGTATCAGCTCACACCTAGCAGATTGGCTAACATGATAGCAAAGGAAAGTAATGAATGCTGGAGGGGATGTGGCAAAGTAGGGACATTAATCCATTGCTGGTGGAGTTGTGAACTGATCCAACCATTCTGGAGGGCAATTTGGAACTATGCCCAAAGGGCGATAAAAGAATGTCTACCCTTTGATCCAGCCATAGCACTGCTGGGTCTGTACCCCAAAGAGATAATGGACAAAAAGTCTTGTACAAAAATATTCATAGCTGCACTCTTTGTGGTGGCCAAAAACTGGAAAACGAGGGGATGCCCATCAATTGGGGAATGGCTGAACAAATTGTGGTATATGTTGGTGATGGAATACTATTTTGCAAAAAGGAATAATAAAGTGGAGGAATTCCATGGAGACTGGAACGACCTCCAGGAAGTGATGCAGAGCGAGAGGAGCAGAACCAGGAGAACATTGTACACAGAGACTGATACACTGTGGTATAATTGAATGTAATGGACTTCTCTATTAGTTGCGGTGTGATGTCCCTAAACAATCTGCAGTGATCTAGGAGAGAAAACACTATTTATAAGCAGAGGATAAACTGTGGGAGTAGAAACACCGAGGAAAAGCAACTGCCTGACTACAGCAGTTTAGGGGACATAACAGAGGAGAGACTTTAAACGAACACTCTAATGCAAATACTAACAACATGACAATGGGTTCGAATCAAGAACACATGTGATACCCAGTGGAGTCACGTGTCAACTATGGGGGGTGGGGAGGGAGGAAAAGAAAATGATCTTTGGCTTTAATGAATAATGCTTGGAAATGATCAAATAAAATAAAAAAATAAAAAAACAAATGTCTCTGATAATGGTCTAATGTCTCAGTTTTATAGAGATCTAAGTCAAATTCATAAGAATACAATCCATTCTCCAATTGTCAGGTTAGGAACAAGCAATTTCAGATGAAGAAATAAAGGCTATCTATAATCATGTAAAAGTGTTCTAATTCACTCTTGATTAGAAAAATACAAATTAAAACAACATTGAGGTACCACCTCACTCTTTAGCCAATATGGCAGTAAAGAAAAGTGGCAAATGTTGCAGGGGATGTGGCAAAATTGGGACATTATTGCATTGGTAGAGTTGTAAACTGGCTCAACCATTCTGGAGGGCAATTTGGAAATATGCCCAGAGGGCTACAAAACTATGCATACCCTTTGATCTTATAATACCACTACTGGGTCTATATCCCTAAGAGATAATAAAAAAGGGGGAAGTACCTGCTTATACAAAAATATTTCCAGCAGCTCTTTTTTTGGTGGCAAAGAATTGGCAATTGAGGGGATGTCCATGAATTGGGAATGTCTGAAGAAATTGTTGTACATGTTGGTAATGGAATACTATTCTGCCATAAGAAATCATAAGCAAGATGATTTCAGAAAAAGCTGGAAAGATCTGCAAGAACTGATGCACCATGAAATAAGCGAAATTGGGAGAGCATTGTACACAATAACAGCAATATTGTATGATGATTATCTGTGAAAACTTGCCTACTCTTGGCAATGCAATGATCTGGAACAATCCTGAAAGATTTTTGATGGGGAATGCTATCCACCTCCAGAAAAAGAACTGTTAGAGTCATCTTTCACATCAGTGTGCTTATGGTTTTATTTTGGGATTTTGGTTACACATAGGTTTGCTCTTAGAACAGTCACCAATATGGAAATGTGTTTTCGATGACAATAAAAATAAATTTTTTTAAAAAGAAAAAATGGACAAGATGGGCATTTTTTTAGATTTCTTCTATTTACTTTTCATTGAGGAGTTTTGAACATTTAGTGTATTCTTCATTACACCACCACCTCCACACTAGGTGCTTTCTGAATCCACATATCTTCCAGTGACATTTTAGTAGCCTGGATCTACTCTGAATGATCTAGCTGGTGTTTCCAGTTTCTTTTCCTGGTGCTTCTTTCTGCTGTTCACTATGGACTTTTGCCAGGGGAAGACTTTGGCTTTTTATTTTCCTTGATATGCCAGGTCCACCTTAAAAGATTAGGAGGCCTTTTCCTACTTTGGTAACATTTCCCTCCTACACTCTATATTCATTTGTCTCTGCATGAATACATTAGTCAGAACCAGGCAAAATCTTAGTTGCCTCAGTAGGATGTCCAGAAAATCACCTTTTGAAGGGTTCAGGGGCAGTGAGGTACTCATCTCAAGTTAAGGTAGGACACTTCATGAGGCCCCACCAGTGCTTTTGCCTTTAATAGTCAATCATCTGACACAATTAGCTCAAAGAAAGAGTATTTACCAAGATGGTATTGTAAGACTGACAGCTATAAAGCATTCCCCCCACAAACCAGAAGCATGCACTCCCACAGAACCCTACATCATTGGAAAGAGTGGGCACACAATTAGAGAACATACAAAGTCAGAGATTCACATTTCTTGCCTTGGGTTCTGAAATCCTTTTTCTTCTCATGGTGTCTTCACAGTGGACACAATATTTCTTCTGGATGTCCTCATTTCCCCACAGAGCCTGCTCCCTGATTGTGTAAAGTCCCCTGGGGGTGAGAAGCTCCACTATCAGACACTATGACCATTGGAGAAGGGGGAAGAGAGACAGAAATGCCTCCCCTCTTCTCAAAAGAAGAAAGAGTTCCTTATTCTGTCAAGTTGAGTGGCTCTTCCATAGCTCCTTCAGAGATCAAACTCTTCAGAGATATCTCTTGCATTACTTTTGCCAGGAGAGTGTCTTGCTTTTTTAATGGCCACCAGGGGTTTGGGAATCCTTCTGTCAGCCAATGGCCCAATAATGCCATCAAGCTTGATCTTTGTATCTAATAAAATGATAAGAAAATATAGTGGGGTTTTTTTTGTCTTTGATCAAGATGCCATCACGTTATTGTCTTTTATCTGTCTCATTGATTTCAGTGATTTCATCTATTGAGCTTGTGGAAAATTCAATGATCAGGAGTTTCCTGATCAACTTTCTCCCACTACACTAGTATTTTCTCCATTCTCACATTACCTTACATATATGCTGTATTCTTCAAGTAGACTGTAATCTTAAGAGTTAAAGGGTGGATTTGTTTCTTGTCTTGGTATATACCCAGCACATACAAATGCTTAATAGGAATTCATGGAGAGGTCAGATGGGTGACTCAATGAATTGAAAGCCAGGCTCAGAAATGGGAGGTCTTAGATTCAAATTTGGCTTCCTTGCTTTGTGACCCTAGGTAAGTCACTTAATTCCTATTGCATTGGCCTTACCACACTTCTGCATTGGAACCAATATATAGTATTGATTCCAAGATGGAAGGTAAAGGTTTAAAAAAAAGAATTCATAGAATTTAATTATCAAGCATTCTTTCTCCATTTCAGGATCCAACACTGGGGAATCAATGGCCTTTTATGTCCCCTCATAAGCTCTATATTTCCTGTAGACCATATAAATTACATCCTTTCTCCACATTTTCCAAATTTATTTTACTATCTCTAAACACCCTAAAAATGCCAGCAATATTCACCAAAGTAGAAGCATTTTCAAATCTGTTTAGAAAGTTGAGACTATGTGTGGAGATCTTGTTTATTAGGAATTCAAAAAGAAGTGTGGTCTAGTGTAGGAGCTCTCAAACTTTAGTCTTAAGACCCTTTCCCACTCTTAAAAATTGTTGAAGATTTCAAAGTCCTTTTGTTTATGTAGGTTATATGTATCAAAATAATGACTCCAAGAGCCAGCCAACCATCCATTAGAACTATCTCCTAGCATGATAGAGTCATAAAGCTATCTACCACAATGCTTCGCTGTCTCTACTATTATGAATGAAGTGTTCTCAAAGGAGAAAATGAAGAGAACAATGAACAATAATGGGAAATGCTTGAAATTTTACTATTCATAATCATAATAAGGGTCATACAAATTAATTCCACTCTCAGGTTCCACCTCTTATCCATCAGTCTGGCAAAGATGACAATTATGTGAGTAGTTATAGAAGGACAAAACTTGTACCACACTTTTAGAAGAGATGTGCATTTGCCCAAACATTCTGAGAGGCAGAAAATGAAAATGAAAAACAAGAGTGGAAAGGGGTCAGGGCATGGTATCCAGGCAGGAAGATGGTTGTGAAATGTGGAGAGAGAAGGGCAGCTGGTTTGGCCCGTTTTTCCAAAATGGAAGTTCCAGGAGGAGCTTTCTGATGGGGAAAAAGGGGTCATAGGAATGAAAGAAAGTTGAAGTCTTAATTCAGGCCAGAAAATGATACATTGATAATCTGGGTCTCTCAAATTTAATTCCTAGGACAATAGTTTCACTTGTAGTTCTGCATAACAATCAAATCAGCAGATGGCATCAGCTTCTCTCATCATCCTCCCCACATGCCATCCCTCTCTACTTCACCTCCCTAGTCAGCCTGAGGTTCTGCTAAGACTCTGGGAAGCTCCCTGCAAATGGTGTCCCACCACCAATGACCTCCACAAGAGTCCCTAGCTTTTTGTCAGAGAGAAGTCTTTCTCTGTAATGGATTCTAGCCTAGCATTGCAAAGGGGATACTAGAGTTTTCTATCTGCACAAGAGAAACACTTAACCATATTTTTATAACCTAGAGACAAAGGTCAAACCTTTCATGGCTTCCCTCTTGCACTATGGTTCTTGCTGACCTCTGAATTCAAAGAAATTTGTCCTGGGATGCCATTATCCTACAACTCCCGCTTATCACCAAAGCAGGTCTAAACTACCTTTTCCTGATATATACAATGGTGATTTCAAAGACAAAGATGTTTTTTTCTCCGGGCATCCAAACTAGTGTGTCTCCCACCCAGACTACTTTTTATCAGTCCCAAAGCTTAACAAAGCACACTAATTCCTTTCCAATAGTTTCTCACATCCTTGATGTGGCACAGTAAGATTTACTTACTAGTTAGCATGGAAAAAGTATGCTTTTCTCTACCATATGCATCCCTTGTTTTATTGAGGATACTAGCTATGTAACATCACTGTTAATGAACTATTTTATTGAAAGAAGGCACAGCCAAGATGGTGGTCTAAGGAAGAAACTTGATAAGCTCTATCAATTTCACCTCCAAACAAGTATAAAGAATGCCTCAAAGTGAATTCTTGACTGGCAGAACCAACTAAAAAGCAGAATAAAACAATTTTCTAGTTGAAGACTACATAGAAAAGATCAATCTCCCTGGGGAAAAGGGAAATAGAATACAGCACAGGCAGCATCCGAACAAACCAGCAATAGTCTTCCCCAAGGCAAGCTAGCGAGGCATCTTAGCAAAGGTCCGCAAAGTCTTCCTCCCTTAGTCCAAGTCTATAAAGCAGCCAGGCCACCCCTAAACACTGGAGTAGTCCCCAGCACAAGAAGCTTGATAGAGTGCCCCCTCCATTTCAGTATAAGTTAAATGATTTACAGAAGGAAATGGGCAAAAAACTATTCTAGTAGAACACCTCAACTTTCTTCTCTCAGAACAAAATAAATTAAACAGTGTAATTGGAAAGCTTATGCCTTTGAACTACATTTCCCAGGAGCCCACTGACTTCCTGTCATTATGTGCTGACATAGACAGGGGATTAAATAGGATGGTCTTCTGTGATTAGCTCTCTTTGCTACCTGTCAGCAACTGTGGTGGAGCAGGCTGTTTGAATAGGTAGATTAGCCATGGGCAGGTGGTTTGGTTTTGTACCTTTTAATTTTGTTACTTTTAGTGATTATTAATAAGTCTTATAAAATATAAAATTGAAATTATTGTATATTAATTTCAATTTTTACAACAAAAAGGTAAAAAAATTAAGAAAGTTAATAGAATTTTAGAAAAGTTAGATGAGAAAGCTCTTTGGAGAAAATTGAATTAGATTTTTTTCTCCTCAGTGCTATATGACACTTACACAAAAATCGGCCATGCATTAGGACACAAAAATCTTACAGCCAAATACAGAGTAGCAGAAAATTTAAATACATCCTTTTCTGACCATAACACAATAAAAACTATATTCAATAAAGGACAGTGGAAAGATAAATTAGAAATGAATTAGTAATTAAATAATCTAATCCTAAAAATGAGAGAGCCAAAGAACAAATCATAGAAACAATAAATAATTTCATTAAAGAGAATGACAACAAGAAATCATACCAAAATTTATGAAATAGACACAAACCAGTACTGAGGGGAAATTGTCTATCTCTAAATGCTTACATCAATAAAACAGAGAAAAGGAAGATCAATGAATTGGGCATATAATTAAGAAAGCAGAAAAAGAACAAATTGAAAATGCTCACACCAAAATCCTGAAAATCAAAGTAGATATTGATAAAATTGAAAGTAAGAAAACAATGGAATTAATAAGAGTATGAGCTAGTTTTATGGAAAAAAATAACATAGATAAATCATTAATTCATTTATTTTTTTAAAATCTTATCTTCTGGAACTTCCGGTTAAGATGGCGGCTTAGAGAAAGCTAAAGCTCAGATCTCCGGAAAACCCTTCCCGACCAATCTCAAACGATAAGCTCCTAAGGCGCCGAAATTCAAAACGATCAACAGCACAGACCCTGGGAACCCTCCTCCTGGACCTGGACCCGGTTCAAAAGGTACGGCTCCCCTTAAAAGCCAGAACCCGAGATCACTCGGACCTCAGGGGTAGGAGCGCAGAGTCCAAGGCTCCCGGAAGCCGCAGCCCGGGCCGGGCTCAGAGAGCAGAACCCTCAGGGCCTTCTACAGTCCCAGTGAAAGTTACTGCCTGGGGCTTCCGCTGCAGAGAGCTGGTCGAAACGATAGCAACCCTCAGGGCGGGCAAGACAGCCTCACCGGCTGGATCCTGCTATCCAAGTCGCAGTGAAAGTCCTTGCCCTAGAGCTTGGGAAAGCTGCAGCCCATCCCCCCGCAGGCCTACGAAACAGCCTCACGGCCAGCAATTCTGAAGGCAACTTCCTGAAAGCAAGCTAGGGGGAGAGTGTGGCCTCGTGGTCTGACCCTTCCATTCCAGTTCCAGTGAGGCATATTCAGTTTAACCCAGGGAAAGCCCATAGAACTATCTGCCCAGGACTGCCTCTGAACACCAGAAAGAGACAAGAAAAACTAATCCTCCACATTCAGAGATGACAAACTCCACAGAACCACAGAAGCCCCAAAATACCAAGAAAAATAAGAAGAAAGGGGCGACTTTGGACACATTCTATGGAGCCAAAATACAAAATACAGAGCAGACAGAAGATAATATAAAAGAAAATGCTCCAAAACCTTCCAAAGGAAAGGGAAACTCTCCACAAACCTATGAAGAATTTGAATCAGAAATGACCAAAAAGATGGAAGCCTTCTGGGAGGAAAAGTTGGAAATAATGCAAAAGAAATTCACGCATCTACAAAACCAGTTTGACCAAACTGTAAAAGAAAACCAGGCTTTAAAGGCCAGAATCAGGCAGCTGGAAGACAACGATCGTGTAAAAGAGCAAGAATCAATAAAGCAAAGCCAAAATACCAAGAAATTAGAAGAGAACATAAAATATCTCACCGACAAGGTGATAGATCTGGAAAATAGGGGGAGAAGGGATAATTTAAGAATAATTGGACTCCCAGATAAGCCAGAAATAAACACCAAACTGGACATGGTGATACAAGATATAATCAAAGAAAATTGCCCAGAGATTCTAGAACAAGGGGGCAATACAGCCACTGACAGAGCTCACAGAACACCTTCTACACTAAACCCCCAAAAGACAACTCCCAGGAATGTAATTGCCAAATTCCAAAGCTATCAAACAAAAGAAAAAATCCTACAGGAAGCCAGAAAAAGACAATTTAGATATAAAGGAATGCCAATCAGGGTCACCCAAGACCTTGCAAGTTCTACTCTGAATGATCGTAAGGCATGGAACATGATCTTCAGAAAGGCAAGAGAGCTGGGTCTCCAACCAAGAATCAGCTACCCAGCAAAACTGACTATATACTTCCAAGGGAAAGTATGGGCATTCAACAAAATAGAAGACTTCCAACTTTTTGCAAAGAAAAGACCAGAGCTCTGTGGAAAGTTTGATACCGAAAATCAAAGAGCAAGGAATACCTGAAAAGGTAAATATTAAGGAAAGGGGAAAATGTTATCTTCTTCTTTTACTCAAACTCTCTTCTATAAGGACTACATTTGTATCAACCTATGTATACTAACATGTGGGGAAAATGTAATGTATAAATAGGGGGTAAAGAAAGACCAAATAGAATAATCATTCTCACACAAAGATTCACATGGGAAGGGGAGGGGAAGAAAACTCCTATAAGAAGGAGAGGAAGAGAGGGGGGGGGGGGGTTACTTAAACCTCAATCTCAGGGAAATCAGCTCTGAGAGGGAAAAACCTCCAGATCCATTGGGATCTTGAATTCTATCTTACCCAACAAGGGTAAGGAGAAGGGAAAACCAAGGGGGGGAGGGGGAGAGGGAGAACAAAAAGGGAGGGTAAGAGAGGGGGGAGGGGGAGGGAACAAAAAGGGAGGGACTAAAAAGGGAAACATCAAGGGAGGGGACAAGGGGGACTGTTTCAAAGTAAATCACTGGACTAAAAGGTAGAGCCGAAGAAGAAAAGGTTAGAATTAGGGAAGGCAATCAAAATGCCAGGGAGTCCACAAATGACAATCATAACTTTGAACGTGAATGGGATGAACTCACCCATAAAACGTAGACGAATAGCAGAATGGATTAGAATCCAAAACCCTACCATATGTTGTCTTCAAGAAACACACATGAGGCGGGTTGACACCCACAAGGTCAGAATTAAAGGATGGAGTAAGACCTTCTGGGCTTCAACTGATAGAAAGAAGGCAGGAGTGGTAATCATGATATCTGATAAAGCCAATGCAAAAATAGACCTGATCAAAAGGGATAGGGAAGGTAATTATATTTTGTTAAAAGGGACTATAGACAATGAGGAAATATCATTAATCAATATGTATGCACCAAATAATATAGCACCCAAATTTCTAATGGAGAAACTAGGAGAATTGAAGGAAGAAATAGACAATAAAACCATACTAGTGGGAGACTTAAACCAACCATTATCAAATTTAGATAAATCAAATCAAAAAATAAATAAGAAAGAGGTAAAAGAAGTGAATGAAATCTTAGAAAAATTAGAATTAATAGACATATGGAGAAAAATAAATAGGGATAAAAAGGAATACACCTTCTTCTCAGCACCACATGGCACATTCACAAAAATTGACCATACATTAGGTCACAGAAACATAGCACACAAATGCAGAAAAGCAGAAATAATGAATGCAGCCTTCTCAGATCACAAGGCAATAAAAATAATGATTAGTAATGGTACATGGAAAACCAAATCTAAAACCAATTGGAAATTAAACAATATGATACTCCAAAACCGTTTAGTTAAAGAAGAAATCATAGAAACAATTAATAATTTCATCGAGGAAAATGACAATGGCGAAACATCCTTCCAAACCTTTTGGGATGCAGCCAAAGCGGTAATCAGAGGTAAATTCATATCCCTGAATGCTTATATTAACAAACAAGGGAGAGCAGAGATCAATCAATTGGAAATGCAAATGAAAAAACTGGAAAGCGATCAAATTAAAAACCCCCAGCAGAAAACCAAATTAGAAATCCTAAAAATTAAGGGAGAAATTAATAAAATCGAAAGTGATAGAACTATTGATTTAATAAATGAGACAAGAAGCTGGTACTTTGAAAAAACAAACAAAATAGACAAGGTACTGGTCAATCTAGTTAAAAAAAGGAAGGAAGAAAAGCAAATTCACAGCATTAAAGATGAAAAGGGGGACAGCACCTCCAATGAGGAGGAAATTAAGGCAATCATTAGAAATTACTTTGCCCAATTATATGGCAATAAATACACCAATTTAGGAGAAATGGATGAATATATACAAAAATACAAACTGCCTAGACTAACAGAAGAGGAAATAGAATTCCTAAATAATCCCATATCAGAAATTGAAATCCAACAAGCCATCAAAGAACTTCCTAAGAAAAAGTCCCCAGGGCCTGATGGATTCACCTGTGAATTCTATCAAACATTCAGAGAACAGTTAATCCCAATACTATACAAACTATTTGACATAATAAGCAAAGAGGGAGTTCTACCAAACTCCTTTTACGACACAAACATGGTACTGATTCCAAAACCAGGCAGGTCAAAAACAGAGAAAGAAAACTATAGGCCAATCTCCCTAATGAATATAGATGCAAAAATCTTAAATAGGATACTAGCAAAAAGACTCCAGCAAGTGATCAGAAGGATCATTCACCATGATCAAGTAGGATTCATACCAGGGATGCAGGGCTGGTTCAACATTAGGAAAACCATCCACATAATTGACCACATCAACAAGCAAACTAGCAAGAATCACATGATTATTTCAATAGATGCAGAAAAAGCCTTTGATAAAATACAACACCCATTCCTATTAAAAACACTAGAAAGCATAGGAATAGAAGGGTCATTCCTAAAAATAATAAACAGTATATATCTAAAACCAACAGCTAATATCATCTGCAATGGGGATAAACTAGATGCATTCCCAATAAGATCAGGAGTGAAACAAGGATGCCCATTATCACCTCTACTATTTGACATTGTACTAGAAACACTAGCAGTAGCAATTAGAGAAGATAAAGGAATTGAAGGCATCAAAATAGGCAAGGAGGAGACCAAGTTATCACTCTTTGCGGATGACATGATGGTCTACTTAAAGAATCCTAGAGATTCAACCAAAAAGCTAATTGAAATAATCAACAACTTTAGCAAAGTTGCAGGATACAAAATAAACCCACATAAATCATCAGCTTTTCTATATATCTCCAACACAGCTCAGCAGCAAGAACTAGAAAGAGAAATCCCATTCAAAATCACCTTAGACAAAATAAAATACCTAGGAATCTACCTCCCAAGACAAACACAGGAACTATATGAACACAACTACAAAACACTCGCCACACAACTAAAACTAGACTTGAACAAATGGAAAAACATTAACTGTCATGGATAGGACGAGCCAATATAATAAAAATGACCATCCTACCCAAACTTATTTATCTATTTAGTGCCATACCCATTGAACTACCAAAATACTTCTTCACTGATTTAGAAAAAACCATAACAAAGTTCATTTGGAAGAACAAAAGATCAAGGATATCCAGGGAAATAATGAAAAAAAACACATATGATGGGGGCCTTGCAGTCCCTGACCTAAAACTATATTACAAAGCAGCAGTCATCAAAACAATTTGGTACTGGCTAAGAAATAGAAAGGAAGATCAGTGGAATAGACTGGGGGAAAGCGACCTCAGCAAGACAGTATATGATAAACCCAAAGATCCCAGCTTTTGGGACAAAAATCCACTATTTCATAAAAACTGCTGGGAAAATTGGAAGACAGTGTGGGAGAGACTAGGAATAGATCAACACCTCACACCCTACACCAAGATAAATTCAAAATGGGTGAGTGACTTAAACATAAAGAAGGAAACCATAAGTAAATTGGGTAAACACAGAATAGTATACATGTCAGACCTTTGGGAGGGGAAAGGCTTTAAAACCAAGCAAGATATAGAAAGAATCACAAAATGTAAAATAAATAATTTTGACTACATCAAACTAAAAAGCTTTTGTACAAACAAAACCAATATAACTAAAATCAGAAGGGAAACAAAAAATTGGGAAAAATCTTCATAGAAACCTCTGACAAAGGTTTAATTACTCATATTTATAAAGAGCTAAATCAATTGTACACAAAATCAAGCCATTCTCCAATTGATAAATGGGCAAGGGAAATGGATAGGCAGTTCTCAGATAAAGAAATCAAAACTATTAACAAGCACATGAAGAAGTGTTCTACATCTCTTATAATCAGAGAGATGCAAATCAAAACAACTCTGAGGTATCACCTCACACCTAGCAGATTGGCTAACATAACAGCAAAGGAAAGTAATGAATGCTGGAGGGGATGTGGCAAAATAGGGACATTAATTCATTGCTGGTGGAGCTGTGAACTGATCCAACCATTCTGGAGGGCAATTTGGAACTATGCCCAAAGGGCGACAAAAGAATATCTACCCTTTGACCCAGCCATAGCACTGCTGGGTCTGTACCCCAAAGAGATAATGGACACAAAGACTTGTACAAAAATATTCATAGCTGCGCTCTTTGTGGTGGCCCAAAACTGGAAAACGAGGGGATGCCCATCAATTGGGGAATGGCTGAACAAACTGTGGTATATGTTGGTGATGGAGTACTATTGTGCTAAAAGGAATAATAAAGTGGAGAAGTTCCATGGAGACTGGAACAACCTCCAGGAAGTGATGCAGAGCGAGAGGAGCAGAACCAGGAGAACATTGTACACAGAGACAAACACACTGTGGTATCATCGAACGTAATGGACTTCTCCATTAGTGGTGGTGTAATGTCCCTGAACAACTTGCAGGGACCCAGGAGAAAAAAACACCATTCATAAGCAAAGGATAAACTATGGGAGTGGAAACACCGAGAAAAAGCAACTGCCTGAATACAAAGATTGAGGGGACATGACAGAGGATAGACTCTAAATGAACACTCTAATGCAAATACTATCAACAAAGCAATGGGTTCAAATCAAGAAAACATCTAATGCCCAGTGGACTTACGCGTCGGCTATGGGGGGTTGGGGGGGGGGGGAGGAAAAGAAAATGATCTATGTCTTTAACGAATAATGCTTGGAAATGACCAAATAAAATATATTTTAAAAAAAAAAAAATCTTATCTTCTATCTTGCAACCTCCCGGCCTGCAAGAGGCTGCGAAGGGGGGAAGAATTGGAGAGGATAGAGATAGAGAAGAAGTTTTTACCCGCGAAGGGCGTGAACGAGCCGACTTTAGAGATGTGAGTAACCGAGTCAGTAGACGAATATTATTTGTATGAGCCACAGCTAAGCTCAGACCACTGGGTGTGAATATTCAGGCTGAAACCGCCCAATGATCCTCTTTTAACACCGTACTGGTCAGAGGATAAAGCTAGTGCAGATGGAAAGGAGACTAAGAACTACAAGAGGTAGATAATGCTAGATAGCATTAGGAGAAAGAGAGGAAGTAAGGCAGGCCTGGTCTAAGGACCAGGCCTTAGTAAGGCAGGCCTGGTCTAAGGACCAGGCCTTAGTAAGAAAGATAGAGAAGAGAGACAGGGGAGAAGTTGCTACTTGCCAGACCCGGGAATCCTGAACCAGTGGGCGGAGCTTAGAGGAGCTGGTTTATTTATAGTCATGCCAGCTCAATACATATTGAACAGTTACATGATACCTCAATACATATGGATGAGTTATCTGGGGTACCCCTATTGGATAATACAACCTATGACAAGGTGAAGGTGGGGTTTTACTCCTCAGGTGAGTGGGACGCAGGAAAGCAAGGTTTCGCGCCTAAACTTCAGCCATGCTGGCAATAAAGTTCATTGCCATGCACATAATGGCCATGTGCTCACTCACATTCCTTGCTTCCCCATAACTCTATGGGCTGGGCTGCTACATCTCCCCCTTTTTGTTTGACACACAAATGAATAGAGTAATATCAAAATGTAACTCAACACACGCTAAATATAAACACACTGGTGCACAATCATAACAATTCTCAGTGAGAAAATCAAACCCGATTATAAAACTCAAATATAAAAATCAAGTGTGAACTTTCTTTCTATCTATGTGCTTAACAAAATAATTATATAAAATATAAAATGTCAAAGAGAAAAATAATTTCCATAACACTGATCCTGGTTTCCTGAGGTAGAAGTTCTCCGTCTGACAAGATAGGTGCTTCAGTTAACTACGTCACTCTTCACCAGTCAGAACCATGAGAAGTTGTCAGATCTCATCATGATTAGCAAAATTGACCTCCTCTGGACCTGAAGGATAAATGCTTTCCTTCTCTCGAACTGATTCTGCATCTTTGGGATCTATTCGCTCTCACTGCCAGATGCCTGCCACCTAAGAAACTGGTTGGAAGGACGATGCCAGGACCTCCAGTGACTGAGGGCGTCAGTGCACTATGTCTCTGCATTCCCCAACCTCAAGCATCCATTTCACATGGAAAATGCATCACCGTGGCTTAGGCTGTCTGGTATTCATCATGATTCCCGTTGCATGCAATCAGACATCACTCTCCAGAATGGTCAACTGAAAATTAACAATTTCTGTCATGTTCTCATGCTTACTGACCGTAAGGTGACTGTAATTCTAGAAATCTTGGCACCTTCATAATTCTGGATCAGAGCATTAACAGTACCTTCTTTATACTTAAAGTTCTGGCCTTAATAGTGCAAAAGAAAAAATCAAGGTTGATCAATCAAGAGTGACTTTAAAAAGTGTCCTCTAAAATATAAATACTGATCTTAGAGCAAAATACTGATCTCTGTAAGATTTCTTAGAAATACTGATCTCTATAAGATTCCTCTCCCTTTTCTTTTTGATTGTGTGGCGGGAGAGATTCCTTTAAAGAAAAAACATCCTCTCTGAACAATTCAGGAGGGACAGACGTGTGACATAGCAAACATGCCTTCACCTTCTCAGTATATATCAAAGATTGGAATGTAAAGTATCATGATACTCTGGTCTTTCATAAAACGGTTGTGTTCAATTCAACATTTTCAGGCACCAATTGCCTAGTGTGATAAGACCGTGCCAATTCTGGCAGTATGCCTCGAATGTAGGCTCTGTTTTTACAGCTCCTGCTGCAAAGTATAATCAAACCAATAGCCAATAATATGAATAAAATGATAGTACCAATGCTGGTTAAATTAGCTCTACCAAACCAATTTTGGGGATCTAGGGAAGATAAAGTTGCTTCCCAATTTGCAGCTATATTTGCAGCTTCATTCTCATATACAATTTGGTCTAATTTGTTGATCTGCTGTTGCAACTTAATAATGTCCAAGGTGCTGTTATGACTTCCCCAAGCACCCTTGATGTGCTGAACGACCAGTTGCCATTCATATGACACATTATCATATGGCAACGGAGTAATACAATAACCCGTTTGATTGTAATGACAGGGATAAGTAATTCTTGTGTGTAAAGCTTCAACCTCTTTACCTAACCAAAACACAGCATCTTTTAGACTGTCCAGCTCATCTCTGTAAGCTAAGTCAATACTCTGCTGAGTGTGCCATAATTTGGAAGAGTTAGACACCACTTCCTGTATGAACTCATGGTTCTGGATAGAGGAAGTTAATGCCAATGTTGCCGTGGTTAGTGATGTGATCATGGCAATTACTGAGACTACGGCTCCTACAAGTGCAAAGACCATTCTCTTGGACCTATGTATAACCATGTTAAATGCCTTTTGAACAATGTGCACAGTAGGCGTAGATGCCCACGTCTCTGTCAAGTTGACAGGTACCCACATTAAAGGTGGATGATACATGATAGCAACATATGAATCTTGGTGTTTAGGACTAAGGCATTGATGTAGTCGGCATTTTGTGCAGTTGATCTCATATAGACCTTGGTCATTTTTAAAAATTCGAAGGCTGTTACCTACTAGCATTACATAAGGAGCAAAAACACATGCTGTGACATTGACGCGACTGTCATACTCAAGATCAAGTCCTGAGTTCTTCACCTTGACCTTAAACTTGTATATCGGCTGCGTGGCAGCCACTATCTTCCACTGCGTGTTCTGTATAGGACCTGCTTCAATAGCAAGTCTAGAACCAGCCATGTCTACTTCTAGTAAGTCCTCAATTTTCTGAAAATTCTGACATGGCATGTGCCATTTCTCATAGTCAGTGTATTTGTCTAACCGTGTCAGTTGCTCAGAGCGACCACAACGTAACCTGGGTGCCCAATTGTAAATGTTAAAGTCTGTGGTTGCCGGCATCTTAACCTTTCTGGGAACTCGGACAGAACAATCTGTCCATGGCAACTCCTTTTGTAGCGTACCTATCTGATTTGGACATAGGTACTTGTTAGCAGGGTGTTTAGGTTGGAACGTCTTACGTGCTAACTCATCTCCCATTCCTATCACACCCATGCCAACCCCTACATAACTGTTGTCAGTGGCATTTTTGACAATCCACACTTGCTGTCTGCGTGGTACACAGAAAGAATTACCAATAAACGAATTTCTAAAAGACATACAAAATGGAGGATACACAGTAGATCCTGAATAATTGTACAGAGCCCCTTCAGACTCTAGAGGAACACGTTTGGCTAGAATAGGGTGTGGTAGCCAGTCCGTGTTGTTAACATATACCAGAGGGGGCTTGTCCCTCCAAGTTAACATTCTCAAAATAGGAGGTTTGGGCACGATGGACCAGTAGACTTCAGCATGACAGATGTTCAGCAAAGTCAAAATAGTGAATGTCATCAGAGTAAATGTAATGTCAGTGTTCAGAGTGCGTGCATTCACCAGTGTTGCCTTCGATCCCGGTGCCCTGCGCTTGACCATCAGGTAGCTGACTGGAGACAGCAGCGATGCTCGTCTGCTTCTCGTCCTGGTCTCGGGCAGCCGGTGCGGTGCTAGACTGGTGAGCCTGCTGCTCTGCTCCCCTTGCATCTGGAAGCGGTCCCTTCCACGGTTTGAGGTGCTTACTGGGAGTCCAGATCTCTCCATTATCTGTGGAAACACAAGCATAGCCTCGACCCATTGTTATTAGCCTGTTCGGACCTCTGTAATCCTTGTCTCCTGGCAATCTCCAAAAAACCCAGGGCTGCTGCACCGTGTCCATTGTATCATGACACTCAAAATGCGTCTGCATAGGTGTAGCATTCAGCCCTTCTGGGATGGAGAAATGATTGAGAGTTAAAAGTACTATCCTTAACAGTTTGTTAGGGATAATAGGTTTGGGTTTAGAGATGTCACCTTCATAAATTGTCAGGTACTCTCCTTTTTGTTTTTGTATCTGGTTCTTGAGAGTCCTGTTAGCTCTCTCCACTATTGCTTGACCAGTGGAGTTACCTGGAATTCCAGTTTTGTGGTTTATATTCCACAGTTTGCAAAATTCTGCAAACCTTTTGCTGGTATATGCAGTACCATTGTCAGTTTTTATCTGACTTGGAATGCCCAAATGCGCAAATGCTTCCAGCAAGTGTGCAATGACATGAGAAACTTTTTCTCCCGTTTGTGCCGTGGCCCATATGACCCTTGAGTATGTGTCAATTGTCACATGCACATACTTCCACCTTCCAAAAGGAGCATATTGAGTCACGTCCATCTGCCAAAGCTGGTTAGCTTTGAGTCCTCGTGGATTAGCTCCTGGGGGAAGAGGTGTAGAGGAGAACTGGGCACACGAGCTGCATTGCTGGATTATCTCCTGTGCCTGTCTTTTAGTAATGTCAAATTGGCATTTGAGAGATTTTGCATTTTGGTGCAATAAAGAATGTGATCTAACTGCATCTTGAAAAGCAGATGCCACTAAGGTATCCACCTTAGCGTTTCCCTCCGAGAGAGGACCAGGCCTTAGTAAGGCAGGCCTGGTCTAAGGACCAGGCCTTAGTAAGAAAGATAGAGAAGAGAGACAGGGGAGAAGTTGCTACTTGCCAGACCCGGGAATCCTGAACCAGTGGGCGGAGCTTAGTGGAGCAGGTTTATTTATAGTCATGCCAGCTCAATACATATTGAACAGTTATATGATACCTCAATACATATGGATGAGTTATCTGGGGTACCCCTATTGGATAATACAACCTATGACAAGGTGAAGGTGGGGTTTTACTCCTCAGGTGAGTGGGACGCAGGAAAGCAAGGTTTCGCGCCTAAACTTCAGCCATGCTGGCAATAAAGTTCATTGCCATGCACATAATGGCCATGTGCTCACTCACATTCCTTGCTTCCCCATAACTCTATGGGCTGGGCTGCTACATATCTCTTCAAATCAATGCTGTGTATTGGTTCCAAAGCAGAAGAATGGTCAGGGCTAGGCAATGGGGGTTAAGTAACTTGCCCAGGGTCATACAGCTAGGAAGTATCTGAGGCCAGGTTTGAACTCAGGATCACCCATCTATAGGTCTGACTCTCAATGCACTGAGCCACCAAGCTGCTCCCCCCTCATTTAATTATTTTAAAGAAAAAGGAAAATCAAATGACCAGTATCAAAAAATGAAAAATGTGAATTTACTACCAATAAAGAGGAAATTAAAGCAATTCTTAGGAGTTATTTTGCCCAATTATGTGCCTATAAATCTGACAATCAATGAAAAATGGACAAATATTTATAAAAATATAACTTCCACAGATTAACAGGAGAAATCAAATACTTAACAAACCCATCTCAGAAAAAAGAAATTGAAACAGTGAGCCCCCTAAGAGAAAAATCCCTAGAACCAGATAAATTCACAAGTGAATTCTCTAAAATTTGATTCACCTCTTTTACCTCTTTCTTGTTTATTTTTTGGTTTGATTTATCTACATTTGATAGTGGTTGGTTCAAGTCTCCCACTAATATGGTTTTACTATCTATATCCTCCTTTAATTCTCCTAGTTTCTCTATTATAAATTTGGATGCTATACCATTTGGTGCATACATGTTGATTAGTGATATTTCCTCATTGTCTATACTCCCTTTTAACAGAATATATTTATCTTCCCTATCCCTTTTGATCAGGTCTATTTGTGCTTTGGCTTTGTCAGATATCATGATTGCAACTCCTGCCTTCTTTCTATCAGTTGAGGCCCAAAAGGTCTTACTCCAACCTCTAATTCTAACCTTGTGAGTGTCAACCCACCTCATATGTGTTTCTTGAAGACAACAAATGGTAGGGTTTTGGGTTCTAATCCAATCTGCTATTTGTCTATGTTTTATGGGTGAGTTCATCCCATTCACGTTCAAAGTTATGATTGTCATTTGTGGATTCGCTGGCATTTTGATATCTTCCCCTAGTTCTGACCTTTCTTCTTTAGCTATCTCCTTTTGAACCAGTGATTTGCTTTAGGTCAGTCCCCCTAGTCCCCTCCCTTGAGATGCTTCCCTCCCTTTTTGTGCTCCCTTCCCCTCCACCCTCCTCTTCCCTCCCTTTTTATGCTCCCTCCCCCCTCCTCTTCCCTCCCTTTTTATTCTCCCCCCCCCCTTAATTTTCCTTTCTTTCTTGCCCTAATGGATAAGATAGAATTCAGGATCCCACTGGATCTAGATGTTCTTCCCTCTCAGATTTAATTTCACTGAGAGTAAGGTTTAAGTAATTCCACTTCCTGCTCTCTTCCTCTCCTTCTCATATGAGAGCTCTTCCCCTCCCCTTCCCATGTGTATCTTTATATGGGAAAGATTATTCTATTGAGTCTCCCCCTATTTCTTGAAGTAAGTCTTAGTATTATCGATGGTTCCCCCCTCCCTTTTCCTTTCTTTGCCCCCACTTTCCCCAAGTCTTCTTAATGCCCCAATCTTTCCCTATGCATGTTTCTTCTAACTACTCTTATGATGCTACAATTTTTGAGAGTTACACAAAACATTTTCCCCACATATTAATATATATAATTCGATGTAAATGTAGCCCTTATAGAAGAGAGTTTGACTTAAAGAAAAAGATAAGATTTATCTCCTTTTCCCTTTCTTTCATATTTACCTTTTCATGTTTCTCTTGCTTTCTGTGCTTGGATATCGAACTTTCCACAGAGCTCTGGTCTTTTCTTAGCAAATGCTTGGAAATCTTCTATTTTGTTGAATGCCCATACTTTCCCCTGGAAGTATATAGTCAGTTTTGCTGGGTAGTAGATTCTTGGTTGGAGACCCAGCTCTCTTGCCTTTCTAAATATCGTGTTCCATGCTTTGCGGTCTCTTAGTGTGTTAGCTGCTAAGTCGTGTGTGATCCTTATGGGAGCCCCCTTATATCTGAAGCTCCTCTTCTTGGCTTCTTGTAGGATTTTCTCCTTTTCTTGGAAGCTCTTGAATTTGGCAATTACATTCCTAGGGGTTGTCTTTTGGGGATTTAGTATAGAAGGTGTTCTATGAATCCTTTCTATTTCTATTTTGACCCCTTGCTCCAGAACGTGGGGGCAATTTTCTTTTATAATCTCCTATAGAATAATATCGAGTTTATTGTTTATCTCTGGTTTTTCTGGGAGACCGATAATTTGGAGGTTTTCTCTTCTCCCTCTGTTTTCCAGATCGGTGACCTTCTCAGTGAGATATTTTATGTTTTCTTCTAATTCGTTAATTTTTTGGGTTTGCTTTATTGATTCTTGCTGTTTTATGATCTCACTTTCTTCGAGTTGCTTGATTCTGGTCGTTAGGGACTGGTTTTGCTTTTCAGCTTTTTCTGCCCTTCTATTGGATGCTTCGAGCTCTTTTTCCAATTGAGCAGTCTTATCTGTCAGACTGCTGATCTCTTTCTCCCATTTTTCTTTCCAGGTTTCCATCTTTTGGGTAAGCTCCAGTTTGAGATCTTCCAGAGCTTGTTAATAGTTTCCATTTTGGGAGGCATGTTCTGATTTTTTTTGGATTTCCTCTTCATTCTCTTCTTTTCCTTGGGTACTTCCACCATAAAAGTTTTCAATAGTCACCTTTTCCCCTTTCTTCCTGGAGGCTTGATTTTGGGCCATGTGAGCCATCCCTTTGGTGGTTTTATTCCCCTTTCCTTTTTGGTCTGGGGTCTGGGTGATGTGGGTGGGTTTTCTGTGAATTTAGGTTGCCTCAGACTAGTTCTTCCCAGTCTCCGAGGTTTCTTAGAGTGCTGGGGCCCTGATCACAGCCACACTGCCCAGGTGTTCAGCTCCACCCAGATAATCAGCGCGTGGTCCACCCCTGGTGTTTAGCTCCGCCGAGATGTTCAGCACAACCACCCCAAGTACAGCTCCACTGACCCCAGTGCTCAGTGCTGGGTTCTCCAGTGAAACAGCCCTGAGACGTTTTTTCCTGGCAGTCCCCAGATGCCAAGGACTCTGGAGTGCCCCCCCAGACAGAGAAGTTCCCCACTCACTCGCTGTCCCAGTGAGCACTCAGGTAGCTCACTCTGGTTTGGTGGGGGATTTGGGGGGGGGGGAAGGGCGGCTCAGTTCACGTTTCTGTGCAAGCTTTTCCTCCTTCTTATTATAGTGTAGAAATGTTCAAACCCCACGTACCTTCGCCTCTGTGGAGTACTGGAAAGCACTGGGGTGTCCTTCTGTTCCTCCAAAGGTGATTTTTATGCTCCTTTGATGTAGTCTGTTTCGTTCGGTGCTGGGGAGAGGAAGCGTGTGGCCTCTAGATTGCAGCCATGATTACCCCAAAGTCCCGTGAATTCTCAACAATAAACAATTAAAGGCCAATTCCAATACTTTATATTATGACAAACTATAGTACTGATATCTTTCAAAGTTTAACAAGTTTCTAAGGAAGTTTGTGATGTTTATCATTGCTTTGGAATATCAGGATCAGTAAAATAAAGCAAGGAACCTGACTTGGAAATGGCTTGCAATGTTTCTGATCACAAGAAAAGGTCAGTGAGCCTCTGCAGATGACCTGAAGGCACCGTTCTCAAAGTTACATCCCTCTGGTTGACAATCTGATTGATAGGCAGAAGTTCCCACTTTGCCCATATCCAAAAACTCTCCTTTTTCTTTTCTTTTTTTTTTAACAGTTTTTGAGTTAATTTATTTAGTCAATTTAGAACATTATTCCATGGTTACAAGAATCACATTATTTCCCTACGTCCCCTGCCCCTACCCTTCCCACAGCCAACGTGAAATTTCATTGGGTATTACATGTGTCCTTGATCAGAACCCATTTCCATATTGTTGGAGTTTGCATTAGGATGTTCATTTAGACTCTATATACCCAGCCATATCCCCTCAACCCATGTATTCAAGCAGTTGTTTTTCTTCTGTTTCTACTCCCACAGTTTTTCCTCTGAATGTGGATAATGTTTTTTTCTCATAGATTCCTCCAAGTTATTCAGGATCACTGCATTGCCAGTAATGGATAAGACCATTACATTCGATTGTACCCCAGTGTATACGTCTCTGTGAACAATGTTCTCCTGGTTCTGCTCCTTTCACTCTGCATCAATTCTTGGAGGTTGTTCCAGTTCACATGGAATTCCTCCAGCTCATTATTCCTTTGAGCAACAATAGTATTCCATCACCAACAGATACCACAATTTGTTCAGCCATTCCCTAATTGAAGGGCATCCCCTCATTTTCCAATTTTTTGCCACCACAAAGAGCGCAGCTATGAATATTCTTGTACAAGACTTTTTCCTTATTATCTCTTTAGGGTACAAACCCAGCAGTGCTATGGCTGGATCAAAGGGCAGACAGTCTTTTAGTGCCCTTTGGGCATAGTTCCAAATCACCATCCAGAATGATTGGATCAATTCACAACTCCACCAGCAATGCATTAATGTCCCAACTTTGCCACATCCCCTCCAGCATTCATTACTTTCCTTTGCTGTCCTGTTAGCCAGTCTGGCTGGTGTGATGTGATACCTCAGAGTTGTTTTGATTTGCATTTCTCTGATTATAAGGGATTTGGAACACTTTTTCATATGCATATTAATAGTTTGATTTCATTAACTGAAAATTGCCTATTCATGTCCCTTGCCCATTTATCAATTGGAGAATAACTTGATTTTTTGTACAATTAGTTTAGCTCTTTATAAATTTGAGTAATTAGGCCTTTCTCAGAGGTTTTTGTTATGAAGATTATTTCCCAATTTGTTGCTTCCCTTCTAATTTTCAGTACATTGGTTTTGTTTGTACAAAAACTTTTAAATTTGATGTAATCAAAATTATTGATTTTACATTTTGTGGTTTTTTTCTAGCTCTTGCTTGGTTTTAAAGTCTTTCCTTTCCCAAAGATCTGACATGTATACTATTCTGTGTTCACCTAATTTGCTTGTAGTTTCCTTCTTTATATTCAAGTCATTCACCCATTCTGAGTTTATCTTGCTGTCCGATGTGAGGTGTTGATCCAAACCTAATCTCTCCCATACTGTCTTCCAATTTTCACAGCAGTTTTTATCAAATACTGGGTTTTTGTCCCCAAAGCTGGGGTCTTTGAGTTTGTCATAGACTGTCTTTATGAGGTCACTAACACCTAGTCTATTCCACTAATCTTCCTTTCTGTGTCTTAGCCAGTACCAAATTGTTTTGATGACCACTGCTTTATAGTATAGTTTGAGATCTGGGACTGCAAGGCCTCCTTCCTTCTCATTTTTTTTTCATCATTTCCCTGGATATCCTTGATCCTTTATTCCTCGAAATGAACTTTGCTATTTTTTTTTCTAATTCAGTAAAAAAGTTTTTTAGTAGTTCAATGGGTTTGGCACTAAATAAGTAAATTAATTTGGTAGGATGGTCATTTTTATTATGTTAGCTCATCCAACCCATGAGCAGTCAATGTTTTTCCAATTGTTTAGATCTAGTTTTAATTGTGTGGAGAGTGTTTCGTAGTTGTTTTGTGTGACAAGGAAATCACTTTAAAAGACTGATATATATTAATTTAAGGTCGCCAAGGAATTCAGCTATGTAATTCCTAAATGAAAACTCAAGTCAGCCGTCAGCCTTTTATAGAGTTTAATTACAAACAGGAGGAAGAAAGGAATTAGAGAGAGAGAGAGAGAGAGAGAGAGAGAGAGAGAGAGAGAGAGAGAAAGGGGGAGAGAAGGGAATAGGGCTTAAATACCCCCTCTGTTTAGGCTGGGCCAAAAGGCCCAAGCCCTTAGATAGCTGGGGCAAAGAAAGGAGATCAGTCCCTATTACTCACGTGACCAAAATGGAGAAACAGTCTCCTGGGCCTCCACCTCCAGCTTCCTTCAGAGCAAGCTTCTCAGAGCACCTCTCCAACCACTCAGAGCCAAACCTCTCCAACCAACCACCCCAGTCCTCAGACCTCTCTATCTTTAAGGAAACCATCCAAGTTCCCTCCCCTCAGTTCTCACATCTACCAATCACTGTCCATCATTTTCCCTGTGCCAGTGGTGGCTCTAGCTTAACCCAGGACCACGCAGAGGTCTGTGGCTTTGCACATGTCTGTTGAAGGTCATATTCTCAAATAATTAAATCTTGATCTTTTGCTACAGCCCTTCCTAAATCCTGTTACCCTGAGTAGGGTAGAGATTGGAATAATTAAATTTTGATCTATGCTGTAGCCCTTCCTAAATCCTGTTAGGACTGAGTAGGGTGGAAATTTTATTTTCCAAAACCTGGTTCTGTCATTCCAAGTATCTCTATTGTATCAATTCTAAAATCAATCATGACTCAAAGAAATTCCTGTTTTGTGCTTAAGCATAGGTCAAAGCCCTTTCCATTGTTCAGCAAAAGGTTTCTGTCCTAAAGTAATCTTAAGAAGGGAGGAGGAGGAACCTCCCATGCCAATGCGGTTCACATTCCAATAGACTATCACTAAGAAATTTTCCAAGTATGAAATTTCCCAATGGTGAAATTTCCAACATTTATAAGTCTAAGAAATTTTAAGGTTTACACTTGGAAGATAGATTCCGAAGAATTTTATATTATCTAGGGTGATTTTAAATGGAATTTCTCTTTCTAATTCTTGATGCTGAGATGTGTTGGAGATATATAGAAATGCTGATTACTTATATGGGTTTATTTTATATCCTGCAACTCTGCTAAAGTTGTTGATTATTTCAACTAGCTTTTTAGTTAATTCATAGCACTTTAACATTTTGGGTCTCTTAAAATTTTTTTAATGTTTGTTTGTTTTTGTTTTGTTTTTCTTTTTTTCCCCCTTTCTGAATTATCTTTTGATGATTTTCTTGAGTTCTGTGTTTGGACATCAGATTTTTTGTTCAGGTTTGGTCTTTTCTTTACAAATGCTTGGAATTCTTCTATTTTGTTAAATGACCATACTTTCCCCTGTAAAAATATAGTCAGTTTTGCTGGGTAATTGATTCTTGGTTGTAGACCTAGTTCCCTTGCTTTCCAGAATATCACATTCCATGCCTTTCGGTCCTTCAGTGTAGATACAGCCAGAACTTGTGTTATCCTCACTGTGGTTCCATGGTATCTGAATGATTTCTTCTTAGCAGCTTGTAATATTTTGTCCTTGGTCTGATAGTTCTTGAATTTGGCTATAAGATTCCTGGGTGTTGTCATTTGGGGATTAAGTACAGGAGGTGATCTGTGGACTCTTTCAATGTCCACTTTTCCCTCTTGTTCTAGAATATTGGGGCAGTTTTCTTGGATAATGTCCTGTAGGATGATGTCCAGGCTTATTCTTTTGTCATGATCTTCTGGTTGACCAATGATTCTTAAGTTGTTTCTCCTGGAATGATTTTCTAACTCTTCTGTTTTCTGAATGAGGCTCTTCATATTTTACTCAATTTTTTTCATTCTTTTGACTTTGTTTTATAGTTTCCTGCTGCCTTGGGAAGTCACTTGCTTCAAATTGTTGTATTCTGGTTTTTAAAGACTGGATTTCATCCCTGGCTTTTTGGTTATCCTTCTCCTTCTGCTCTGATTTCTTTCGAAGTAATCTCTCATTTTCTTTGCCTCGTCTTTCATCTTCTTTGCCTCATCTTTCGTCTCCTTTGTCTCATTTTCAAGCTGGCTTTCAAGACATTATTTTCTTGTTTTATTTCAAGTGCCTCTGTTTCCAGATGACTTATCTTGATTTTTAAGTTCTTTTCCCAGTTGTCTTCAGCCTCTCTTAATTGTGTTTTGAATTGTATTTTGAGTTCTTCCAAAGCCTGTGTCCAATTCACTGGAGTTTCTTTGTTTTTGCTTAGGGTTCCTTCATCCTTCTCTGTTGCATCTGCTCTTTGTTCATTGCCTGGGTAGAAGCTGTTGATTGTAATTTATTTTTTTCTTTTTCTGTTGTTTGTTCATATTTACCCTCTTCTTTCCCCCCTGTAGTTGCCTGCCTTCTTGCTCATCTCATTGTGTGTGGAATCTGTGGTTTTGGGCTTTTCTGTCAGCCTTCCCCCTTGGAGCTTAGTCAGCAAATCTCTCAGAGCAGTCTATTGGGGAGGGATGTTGGAGCTTGAGCTTCCCTGCCCTCTGAAGACTTTGAAGAGATTAAGCGCAGCTGAGTTGAACTTGCAGAGCTGGATGTGCCCTGAGGCCAAAACATCAGGAAGGGAGGGACAATATTGAGTGTCTCCCCTGCTGCAACTAGGCTGACAGCTGGGTACTTCTTCTCCAACTGCTTCCCCAGAGCCTCTCTTTGACACTCTAAACCTGGCACAGCTTTGCCCACAAGGTATTCCCTCCAGACCAGCACCGTTGCCCACCCAGAAGCTCCAGCTACCACTGGAGGCTCAGCACTCTAGGTAGGGGAGGGGTCCTGGGACCTTCCTTCTTCCTTCCCCTTAAGCCCAAGTGTTCTTGAATTCAGGCTTTTGGGGATTTTACCTTTTAAGTTGAATCCAGCAGGAGGGTTCCTTAGCTCTGTCCTGTTGTTAGGTTTGATTTTCAGTCCCCTAGGAGCATTTAGTTGGCAATCTGTAAGGAAGGGATTTCAGAGGTCTGAACTTTTGCTGCCTCTACGCCACCATCTTGACTAGGTCTGACTCCTTATGATTCCATTTGGAGTTTTCTTGGCAAAGACACTGGAGTATTTTGCCATTTCCTTCTCCATTTCATTTTACCAATGAGGAAGCTGGGGCAAACAAGGTTAAGTGAATTGCTCAAAATGACACTATGAGTAAGTGTGTGAGGCTGGATTGGAACTCTAGAAAAAGAGTTTTCATGATATTGGGGCCATGATTCTATCTACTGAACCATTTAGCTGCCCTCCATAACCATTAGGCCCTTGTGCTCATTCATTAGGAATAAATAATATATTTGTAAAATAGTAATTACATTTTTTAAGGCTAGTATTTCAAGATTTATCACAAGCTTTCCTCAAACATGCCAGTCACAAAATAAGACCCCACATTTATTCCATGGGTATTCAAACAATGCCAAATATCGAGAAGGTCTACCATCTTGGGTAGACTTCAAATAAGGATTTCTGGGAAGAAACAGACAAGAATTTAGTATTATAAAATACAGATTGGTTCTGATCTGTATCCCTGAGAGGAATGTTCACTTCAAAATATTGAAAATATTCCTCTCCAAAATTCTGAGATGTTGAAAGAATTAGGGACAAAGAGGGAGCTCAGAAAAAAGTCCAGACTTTTAACTCATTAACAAGAGACAAGGTGGCATGATAAAGCTGTCATTCAAATCAGGGAGACTGGTTCAGATGCTACCTCTGACACACACTGGCTGTGAGACTCTCAGAAAGTCACACAACATTTCAGTGTCCTTGGCTTTAAGAATATAAGTTGAAAGTGCCATCTGCATAGGTATAGGGAATGTTCTCATTTGGGAATATGTCAAGATCTGCTCTGGAAGAGATGGAGAGTGCAAGTTTCATCATCTGCATTTTACAATGAGCTCACTAAGCCTCAGACAGGTTAGACGTCTCAAAAGAAATTCATAAAGTGCTGGAGCCACAATGTGAGCTTAAGATTCCTGCTTCCAAGTTCAGCAGTTTTCCCACTATGAACAGTCATTTTTAACTATGTGGCCTTCCATAGACTTATGGAGACAGAATTATGGGACAGTTGGGTGGCACAGTGGATAGACAGCGAGGTCCAGAGATGGGAGGTCCTGGGTTCAAATCTGGTCTCAGACACTTGCCAGTCAGGGGACCCTGGGCAAGTCACTTAATCCCCATTGCCTAGCCTTTACCACTCTTCTGCCTTGGAACCAATATATAGCCTTGATTCTAAGACAGAACATAAGGGTTTTCCTTTGAAATATATATGTAGTATTGATTTTAAAATGGAAGGTAAGTGTGTAAAAAAATAGATAGCATTGGCTGTCCCTCCTTCCTGGAATACACTCCTTCCTCAATATTTTCCCTTAGAAGAGCCCTCTATTTCTTCAAGATTTAGCTCAAGGACCACCTTTTACATGGTCTTTCCAAATACCCCAACTTCTAATGCCCTCTGCCCAAACTACCTTGTTTTTAACTACTTTGACTTTATTTAAATTTATTCTCCTTATATTTACTCTAAGTAAACAGGTAGATGCACTTGTCTCTCCTATTAGAATGGAAACTTTTGAAAGAAGAAACTAATTAATCTTTGTCCTTATATAAATCCTCAATGCCTGGCACAATGTCTGGTACATAGTAGGTGCTTAATAAATGTATGTTAATTGACTGGTTTATTCAAATTACTGGATGATGGATTCAAAGTCTATCAAGCTACTGCTATATGCTGGAACTATGTTATGGAGTAAGTTGGAGCCTCAGTCCGTGCCCTGGAGGGATTTCCACATTGCTTCACATATGTTGAAATACCAGCTATGTTGGAATTCCAGCAAATTTAAATTCTGGGCAATAAAAAGCATCAAAAAGCTTTTTGGAATAAAGGCCTTTCCTACATAAACTCATTGAAGATCCGCATTTTAGGGGAATCTTGAAGGGCGTGAGGAAGAAGAGCATTTACCAGAAGAGAAAATGAAGAAGCATCATTAAAAAAAGAAATTGGGAATTCCAGGATATCTTTCAACATGAAGTAGACACTCCCTTACTGTGACTCATTGCTGACTTAGAGAAGTCCTCCCTGGGCTAAACCATTCACTCAGAGAATAGAGGGCTGCTTCTCTTTGCCCACTTTAAAAACAGGTCGTTTGGGGGTATCCAATTACTTTCTTACATGACAACACTGAACATTTCAATTAATGAATTAGTACAGGGTAACAGGTGAGCAATAAGTCACGGTTACATACCAGAAAGAGAGGCGGTTATTATGGTATGTCCTGGCACTCGTTAGATGGGAGGAGACTGCCACTCTATAAAAGCAGGCTCAGGATGAGGACCTCAGCACTTCAGTTCCAGCATCTCTTTCTGCAGTGATTACCACCAACTACTGCCAAGATGATGGTAGGAGGTTTAAGCAAAGTTCGACCTGCAACTGAAGAAATCCAGAAGAAGGTTGATCAGGTAAGGTGGTACATCTTGGAAAGGAAGGATCTAATTGAAAACAGTGGGTTCTGGTCATTTGATGACCTTCTCTCTGTCTCCGTTCTGTCTCTGTCTTTGTCTCCGTCTCTGTCTCTGTTTTGGCCTCTATCTCTGTCTCTGTCTTTCTGTCTCTCTGTCAACCATGTTAGTGTTTTCAAAGAAAGTTGTTCTCAAAGAGTTTTTCCTTCCCTAGTTTATCCATTGCAGCTTTCTTTCTGGTAGCAAAAACCTGGGGGAAAAATTTAATGTTCATTGATTTGGGGAATGGCTTTAAAATGTGGTATATAAATGAGGAAGAACATTAATATATCCTAGGAAATGATGAGAACGAAGGATTTAGAGAAGCATGGGAAGCCTTATCAGAGACAATGCAAAGTAAGCAGAATATACACAAGGGTTATAGCAATGTGAATGTGGAACAGTGACAAGAGCACTCAGTTAGAGGGCAGATTAAAATAGGTTCAAATCTCACCCTCTAACTCTTACCATCAGCATGACTTTTGTTTATTTCCCTAATTCCCTTAAACCTCAGTTTCCTCAAAAGCAAAATGAGAAGATTGGAGTAAATGGTCCGTGATATCCTTTCAATTTCTAGATTATGATTCTATGAAGCAAAATAGAAAAAATGACAACAACAAAAAAGAAACTGAATACCGTGTAATTGCAATGTCCAAGCCTGACCCCAGAAAAGAGATAGGAGAAGGTACTTTTGTCTCCTCTTTGCAGAAGTGAGGGACTATAGGTGTGGAATAGTTCCTAGACTGTCAGACATGGATGGTTGATTTATGTTGAACTGTTTTTCTCTTTCTCGTTTTATTTTTAAATCTATATTTTGGGGAATGGCTTACTGGGGAGAAAAGAGAGGAGGCTTATCTGTATACTGAAGGTAACTTAATCAGGATGGCTTTATTTGGCAATCAAACATCTCAGAAAATAGGGAAAGTAGAAAATGAATTTCCATAATGTTTCATATACCTTATAAAGTCAACGGAAACAGATAATTTTCAAATTAACTGACAAAATGAGATCTTGTTCATTTCTGACTCATCAGTCCATTTGGCTCAGTCCTTACCATTCTTCTCCCTGGGAACCAATACTCAGTATTGATTCCAAAACAGAAGGCAAGGATTGTTTGTTAAAATTTGATTAGAAATATGATAGAAAGCAATCTTGAGCTGCACTCAGAAAAAAAAAAGCAGCCCCTTGTTCTTAGGTTTTCCACATTTGCTCTCTAAGTTTCAGTGATGATTGACCATTTCTCCCATTTTCACTGTCCTAATTGCCCATCTACTGGGAATTCAAATGCACGTGGAAACATTATAATGAAAATTCATGAGTCTTCTTTTTAAAGAATGGACAGAAGAAAAGAGAAAAGAAGACCAAAAAGAACCATAGACAATCAGAATAGCTTTGAAAGTTCTGTTAGATTTATTACATATTTTGAGAAGAAATCAAGCTACACATAGTAGAGATTCCCAGTTTCTTCTCCCAGAAGTCCTCCCTGATCTAACAAGCAAAATGATTTCTCCGTTAAATTTCCTTGTATCACTTAGTCTAGAACTCTTCTCTGTCCCTCGTTTCCTATTTATCTACATACACGTGGCATCACTCAGAGATTAGATTAGAAATTGCTTCATTTTATTAATTTTCTACTATGTGTGAGGCAGAGGAACGGTATTGTTCCCTAATGTTCAACACAATATTTTATATGTATTTTGTAGATGTTTCATAATGTTTGTTGAATTGATTGGCTTTGACAAGTGAAGGACTTACAGCTCAGAGAAGTAATTTCCTTGCCCAAAGCCTCTTGGCCAGCAAGTGATTTTGCTGTTAGTGATCTTTCAGTCATATCCAATTCTTCATGGCGCCATGTAGGGTTTTCTTGGTACACACAGACACATGCACACACTCCCACAAAATATATACACATCTATGTAGATAGACAGGCTCCTCCTGTTGCTGAATAAAAAACAGGCTAATTCTGCACCTCAAATTTGGACACCAAATAAGTCTTTCTTTTCAGGGTTAAGCCGAGGGATTATTTCATGTTTTGGTCTGTGTATTCCCAGTTCCTAGATATGTAATAAGTGTTTAATACATGTTTGTTGACTGCTTGGTTACCATGGAGAAGAGAAGATTCATGGGAGTCATGATAACTGTCTTCAAGGATTTGGTCCCAGGAGACAGAATCAGTAGCATTTGGGTAGAAGATAAAAAGAAGCAAATTGAAGCTTGAAATAAAGAAAACCTTTCTAACAAGTAGAGCTATCTAACAGTGGACCGAGAAAGTGATGAGCTCATAAAACTAGACCCGGTCTAGTTAAACCTCTCTATGACATGGGTAAGGAAACTGAGGTCCACAGAAATGAATGATTTACTCAAGGCCACATAGGTAGTGATAAAGCCTGGATTTGAACCCAGGGTCACTAGACACAAATCTAGCACTCTGTCCTCTGTACCACATTGCCCTTCAATGTGTTGGATGTGTCATACAGTGGAGGTTGTTTTTCTGATATTCAGAGTACTATGTATGGATTAACCACTGAGATTCTCGGTTTCTATGTTAGGATTCTTTCCAACTCAGAGATTTAGAGAGTCGTTAGCAGAAGCTGTATATTGCAGCCTCTGAGAAAACACTAAGCTCTCATTATTTCAGTGGACAGTCAATCTATCAATCAATTATTTGTTCGTTGTTTGGAGGGAATAATTACTGTTGTCATTGATGCCTTCTTACTTTTGAGACCATTTTCTGTATTTGGCATTTACTGATGGGGACAAATATTGCATTCCTCCCAGCAGAATGAAAGCTCACGATAGCAAGAGCTAGCTGTGTTTTCTGTTTACTTAGTTTTTATCCTCAGGACCTAGCACGATGCCTTACATGCAGTAGACAATCAAATAGATTTTTAAAAACCATTTATTAATTGTTCAATGAACTGGGGGGAAAGAGAGATTTGACTAAATTTTCCATTGTAATAAATGTTGCATTGGTCACTGAGAAGACCAAACCTGATTTTACTTTCAGGTAATAACTAAAATTCTTTACCTCTCTCCTTTTTTTACTACTTTAAGGTGAAGTCACAATTTCAAAAAAAGTCCAATGTAGAATGTACGGAATTTAAAGCTGAAAGTTACAAAACTCAAGTGGTTGCTGGGACCATTTATTATGTAAAGGTAAGTGTTGAACAAATCATTCAACTCCAACCTACTCCATTCATTTTATTTCTATGTGAATATACAGAGAAAGTGTTAAAATCA